>NW_010297717.1:27198-30104 GCF_000700745.2 Antrostomus carolinensis | reverse complement strand
CCTGCCACTCAAGCTGTTTACAGTGCTTTTCGAATGTCGCTGCATGGAAGTCTCACAGTTTTGAGAGGTGCATGAGCAGTAAATCCAATATGACTTAGAAAAGGGCTGGCATCTTCCCCCACCAAAACGCTAGCACCTTCAGAAATGCAACCTTCTAACTGCACATAGTGAAACCAGGAGAGCTCACGGCCCCTCGCTGCAGAGCCCAGCAGGCACAAACCCCCAGGCACCACAAGGAGCATCCATGCCTCTCACTGTGGTGAGATGTTTTAGAGCATGTGCAATGCCATGCTGTGCTGTTAGGAAGGAAGGTATGCTCCCCAACCTGGGACACCCCATAGCTGGGACCTCTGCAACTCCTCTTCCCTCCTTTTTTCCTAGCGATGGCTATCTGCTTGCACGAGCTGTTGTGTTGGAGTGGATTTTTCCCAACCAAATAAGCTCCTGCATCAGGAGTGCACGCCGCAGTGGTGTCACCGCATCCTTGCCTCGGTGGCACTCTCTTCCCTGGGCACCCTCACCTGGCACTGCCAGAGGCAGGACACCAGGTTGTGCAAGACTTTGGGACCAACCCAGCATGCCTCCACCACCCTCCGCCCGCGGCGTAGTATTTCCTCCTCTGTGCAGTGCGGTCTGTGGTTGCGCATGCGACTGACTCTGAGAGAGCATTGCAATTGTGCTTAAACCTGCAGGGGAAAGCGCAGCTACTGGGTCTATCGCCGGCTGCCTGTACGGCTTGGTTTATGGCCTCAGCAAGGTCCCCAAAGGCTTGTACCAGGACCTGGAACAAAGGGAGAGGCTCGAGTACTTGGGCGAGAATCTTTACCGACTATCCATGGAGGAAAAGTAAAGCGGTTTCTGCCATTTTCTTTTTTTCTATAAAGACTATATCAAACCGTGTAGATAACTGACTGATGTTCATAGCAAAGGAATTAGCTGAGAGCTGGTCTGAAAGGCTGTATGTAGATGGTGTGTGAGTGAAGATAGATGAATTATTCAAGACTGATTAGATATTTACAGTCTTTTGTGGTTTTTTTACAGAGGTAGGGATTTCTGAGTATGCTTAAACAACTGAGATAATCTCAAATGGAAAAAAATAAATAAAACTTTTTTGGATTGATTTCAGTCTAACTTGCTATAATACCACTTTCTAAGCAGCTGTGACCAGTAATTACACATACAAAATTAATTTTCAGAACTAATGCTTTCCTGCAAAACTAATGGTAGTACATCCTTACGGGGATATTCTCTGTATATTTGACAATCCTTTCACCACTGCTGTCCCTCCTTGTTCTCAAATCTAATGTGTCTGTGACACTTGTAAACCTAATGTCTCACGGATTAGCTTTTAAATGAACCACTGATCCCCACATCAGCACTGTGGTGCAAGGTATTGTTACATTAGAAGCTTCCAGAAAAGGAAAAGCCAACACTAAAAATACCCCCAAGGAACAGCAAAGCATCGGTGTGTCTAAAATTTCTGAATTATGCTTTTAGCATTCTTTAGTCTTCAAAACACTTTTTTTTTAAATATAACTGGCTGAAATACTTGTAAATAAATTAATCTTACACTATTTTCTAAGCATCATTCTTTATTTTTAGATTGAGTAGATTATGTGTTGCTGTATCAGTATCAGAATTTTTGGCTGAGATCTTCAAGCAGTTGTAATAGGTCAGCAGTCAGGCTGTGATACATTTCACAAGTCTGAGCACCACAAAAACCCCAGGAAGAAAACAGTTATAACTACTTTACCTTTTTGCTTTTTCCTTTTTATTTTTCTGGGTTTTTTTCCCTTTTTTCCCTTTTTTCCCTTTTTTCCCTTTTTTCCCTTTTTTTCCCTTTTTTCCTCTTTCCTCTTGCCTTGCCTTGCCTCACCTCACCTTGCCTCACCTCACCTCAGCTCGCCTCACCTCGCTTCACCTCGCCTTGCCTCTTCTCTCCTTGCCTCTCCAACTTCTTTTCATTTCTTTTTTCTTTTTTTTCTTTTTCTTCTTCTTTTTCTTTTTCTTTTTCTTTTTCTTTTTCTTTTTCTTTTTCTTTTTCTTTTTCTTTTTCTTTTTCTTTTTCTTTTTCTTTTTCTTTTTCTCCTTTTCCTTTTTCTTTTTTTCCTTTTCCTTTTCCTTTTCCTTTTCCTTTTCCTTTTCCTTTCCCCCCACCCAAGGAAACCAACAAGCTATGATTCAGTTTAGAGGTGTATACAGCAGACAAAGTAAACAGCAGACCTCAGTGAAGGAGATTCTGATGCACCTGCAGAAGCAGGGGCAGAAATCTGGAATCCTCAATGAAATGACACAGAATAAGTGAGTGCAGAATCTGTCCCTGGTGTTTAACCTTATGTTTTATCTAAGTTCAGAAACTGAGGTCTACATAGCACTTTCTAATCTCCACTGTGAGTGATTGGCTACATGGTGTTGGTTTCTCCTATCTTTCTCCAGCTGCTGAACTGCATTTTAAAAAGCTGTCTAAAAATACACAGGTACTTTCCTTTTTCCTTACCCCTTTTTCCATGTAAGCAATTGCTGGAATCGTCACTGGGATGCTATGTGGCAGAAAGAGGAGCAGGTGATCCCTGTCATTATGAATAGCAGCCTGCATGACAATATGCATATGAAAAGGTTTTCCGTACTATGAGCTACTTCAAACACTGTTTTAGCATGTTTTCTTTTTGCAGCTTTGCAAGGTGCTTTCGTGTTTGCTTTGGAGATATGTTAAACCAAAAGGAGCATTTGTGTGTCAGTAGCTTTTTATTTAGAGAATGCTAAGACTTTCTAAAAACATTCCTTCTAGTTTAGGATGTCTCTAGCATGCCTGTAATAAATTCAGCAATAGAGAAGAGAGAAGAACATACCCTGCATTAAGGTAGGATTTTCTCTAGTACTTTGGCTTTTCCTCTTCCTTTAGAAAA
>NW_010297717.1:26949-27173 GCF_000700745.2 Antrostomus carolinensis | reverse complement strand
AAAAAAAAAAAAAAAAAAAAAAAGAGCATCCATAACTGCTCTCACTTTACCTTCTATCCAGGCTGGGGAGGACTAAGTTTGTTTGAGAGACAAATAAGATAATCTAACTTAAAAGGTGGTTCCCAAAGACTGAACCTATAAATTACCATTTTTGCAGTTGTTGAGGCGAATTGGCCATCATTTCACTGAAAACACAAGGTTTTGGTAGCGGGGGGGCACAGGGG
>NW_010297717.1:16577-26778 GCF_000700745.2 Antrostomus carolinensis | reverse complement strand
CTCCCCCAGCCGTATGTTTTAGCGAACACCATGGGATGCCACGACCCGTGGCTGCTCAGCAGCCTCCAGAGCCCTCACAGAGGGGAAAGGCAGGGGGGCCGTGGTGCAGGAGGGCGTGGACAGGGCTGAGGGAGACCACTGGCTCCTCTCCCTCTGCCATGGCACGTCAGCTCTCCTCCGCTCCCTGCCTGACACAGCAGTGTCTGCTGCAGAGGTTTCTCTGGGATGGCCAGCCAGCAGGATAGGGTTGCACCACTGCCTGTTAGCATATCAGGCTGTTGCCACTCTGATGTTGCCATGATAAGTGTCACTGAAGAACCTATAAATAAATAACTAAACTGCCTGTCTTATGCATCTTCATTATTTGAGGGACAAGTAGACAGGAAACTTTTGAAGGTGGCTTTGCTTCCTCTGGGGGTCCAAGTGGTCTGTCCTCTAGACACTGAAAACCACACAGCAGAAACCAGCAGCCCATTGAGGCAGCATCACACACACTAAAAACAGTGGAAACCAGCATCACTGGGGGAGGAGGCTGAAGTCTGCCCTAGACCATCTGCCCAGCACCAGGGAGGAGCCCAAGTATCTGCCTTGTCATCTGGTGTAACTCGCACCACTGCAAAGTGACTTCTGCTGGCATGGGGTTCCCCTTGTACATGGGGGTACCTGTCCAGTTCCTCCTGGATATAGGTGGGACTAGAGCTGACTATCTGTGGTTTGTATAGAGGTGACCATATTTCACTGATAGGTCACATAGTTTAACAGCAGCAGGATGCAACTTACTAAAAGGTGGTGAAGAAAATATCAGGGATGATGTCTTGGCCTGTTGAAAATGGTGATCATGCTCCCAAACCTGAGAAACCCTCCACCTTTGCCCTCCTTCCCCAAGGCAGAAACATGGTGTTTTGCAAACACTGGGACAACGCAGTCTCATCACTACCTGCATTCTCTGTGGTGGTCTCAGAATTTAGTGTCATTGTACCGCAGCCTTGGCACAGAACTCACTTCAGATTTGCACAGTCATGATGCTGGCTTGCAGGTGCAGTCATCTTGGAAGAACTGCAGATGCCCTAAAAAGGTGCCATAGCTGTTTGTTCATCTGCTGCTGCTTGCTGGTGAATACGGATCCGCACTCAACCCATACAACAAGTCTTGGTGCTTAAGACAATGCAGTACTCCCATAAATGCTACATTTCAGAAGGGGTCCTATATGAACGCTCTAACATGTATTTCACTAAAGGCATAAAAAGAGAACTTTGAACAGAATTCACTAGTAATATGTTTTAATTAAGCTGTTTGAATTTTATAGCTCATAAGTGAGTAATTACCTTGAATACCCATAGTAAAGAGGGTCTGATCTTCTTCCCTTCTCAATCAGTAGTAGTTTGGCTATGCTGAACTCACTGAAAGCAGGACTAGTCCATATTTTACTGTGGCTATTTATTGTATCCAAAGTAGTTTGGAAGGGAGAGATAAGCAGGGCATCTGGTTCCACTGCTGTTGTGAAAGATCAGAGATGACCCGAAATCATGCTGGCTAATGGCCCTACATGGGTTTCAGAATACATTAGGAACTTCTTACAGAGGAGAGGAGTGATCTTCTGCCATGGTAAGGTTTCAGTCAAAATATCAGCAGACTGGCTATAGGAGGGATAGTGAACCATAGTTATATTTTAATATATATATATATGGTTATAACCACGTAACCATAGTTATATTTTTAACTTCAATTATACCCTGAATTTTGTTGTTTCTTTTTTTTTTTTTCTTTATTCTGAACATTCCTGTGGGTGTGACAAATGAGGATCTTGGTATAACATGGGTGCCTTGCTTCCTTGACTGTGATCAATTCAGTAAGGGAAAGGGTAGATGTCACCACATTGTGCATGTGGGAGCGTGCACCTGTGCTACGCTGAAATGTAGTTATTCCCAATCAAAACCCACTAAGCATTGTTTGTCACATTACACATAGGCCAGTTGCCATGCTTTTTTCTTTTATTGGCCTTTAAAAATACCTACAAAGTCGTTATAAATAGACCTTCTTCCATTCAAGATGGCAACTTCATCCCACTGCTGAAGGATGTAATTTTCAATATGTGCACTTGAAATGCAGCCAAGTAGAATCCAAATGTCACGACCCAACTGGACAAGGACCAGTCCCCCATTTTGCAAACAGCCCCCATAATATCACAGTGAGGGGCCAGGTCCAATTTCTTTCAGAGTCTGTGGGGTACCAGCTGCTGGGGCACAGCTGGGCCTTCCCCAGTCTTTCCAAGGTTGACACTCCTTGAAGGATGAGCCTCTTTGCAGCCTTTTTTCATATTCTACATGTGGGCCTTATTTAAAGAATTCCTTATTCCACTTCTGCTCATAAAAATTAATCCCCTCCCGGTATGCAGGCTGCATTCTGTGCATGAAGCTATTTCACTGCATGGTGAAGTAACCTTCCAGCTTTTCATGGTGTCAGAAAGCTGACACCTCTTGGGTTTTTTCCCTCCTAGCCCCATCTATTGTTATTGACTTTATGCTCCAGCTTTTGTGCTGAGTTCAGTATTTTATTTAGTAACTGATCCACACCAATTAAAGCATTGCCTAAATCCTCAGCTGTCCAAGAGCCTGATTCTTCAAACTCAAGCATAGGTCCAACATACCAGCCTTCTTGCTCCAGATTAAAGGGTGTTGTAGTCAGGGACACTGCTGGAGTTGTTGTGGTTGTGCTACACTTCACAAAGCAGATTTAAAAGCATAGTCCTGATTTGGGATTTGAATGCTATTAAAACAAATCCTGTGGGTTTTTTTAATTCTTGAGAGGTACCTGCTGACTTCTAACCTCTACCAACAGCAAAAACCATCAGTGGCATGTTTGTGCTCCTCAGCCTTGATATTTTGTTTTAGTGGTTTGAGTCTGTTTTTATAACACAGAGGTAGAACCATGTTTTCCTGCTAACTATGTTCTCATCACATTTACCTTTGCCTACACCTTACCTAGCAGGAGAGGAAAACACCTTCAGTGTTGCCCTCGCATTAGGACATGGTAATACTTGAGTGAGGAGTGGCACAGAGGAGATATGGTCAACCCAACTAGCATTGTTTGCTCTCCTAAGCGCTTCCACTGGCCACAAAACACAGAAGAAAGAGCCGATGGTGCCATGTGGGACTATGTGAAGCCATGCACGCTTCCACTACACCATGTCTCATGAAGCTTTTAAAGCACTTTGCATGCTTTTTAACAGGCTACTAATGACAAGTCTCCTGAGAAGTTCTAAATTAAAGTATTTTTTTCCATTTTATGCATGGCAGCATGCCATTAAAGCAAAATAAGGAATTAGCGGCAATGTTGATGCCTTGAAAAGAACATTCGTGTTTTCTCTTGCGCAGCACCAAAAGCACACGCTTTTGCAGAGATGATAAGATGCTGGTAGACCCTTTGGTGCTGAAGAAGAAGCTCAATAGGATGGCAACAGAGCAAGGGGCCTTTGCTGTTCTGAGCAGCCTGCTGCTGTATGTCACTGAGCTCACAGTCGGCGATCCACAGCTCAGCAGCAAGAGGACAAAATGGGCAGAAGGTAAAGAAAACAAGGTGAGTTGTAACCTGGCATGTCCAGATCCAAACAGGGGCCAACACCCAACCAGATTTCAGCTCTTGCGGTCCAGGTTTCTAAATAACAATCGCGAGCCGTACACCAAGAAAAGAAGAGAAGTTGGCAAACTGGTCATTAAAGAGAAGCTGTGGGTGAGCAGGGCTGGTAACAAGCTGGACAGAAGCAGAGACAGGAAAGGAGATGGAAAAGCAGCAGAGGAGGATGCAGACACAGCTCCCAACGAGAGGGCCAGGTGGAGCAGCGCAAGTGGGAAGAACACAGTGAAGAACATCCTGAAGAAATTTTTAGCTGCTGAAGAAAAAGAAGCCAAGGAGAAGTCTCCCAGCTGGAAAAAGAAGGGCCCAAACAGCGGTTTGCCAAAAATAGTCAACAAGAGTTCAGTCCTGTCCAAACTGAAGGAGCAGTTTGAACAAAGCGCAATCTGCTCAGCTGCAGAGGTGAGAGCATCGATCTTGCGCAAAGGTGAGAAAAAGATTAAGAACATCCCGAGCAGAAAAACTATTCGTAAGCCAGAGGTCAGAGTGCTGCGGACGGCAGCAATGACAGCCACAGGTATAAACAGTCCAGAGTCCCAATACTTAGTGTGCTCCACAGTTCCGGTGCCCAGACTCAGCATTGCTACCGAAATTAACCATCCTTGGAGCTGGTCAAAAAATAACACCACAAAGCAGCCTTTCGGTCACGACATACCACCAAAGGGAAAGGTGGGGTCCAACAGAGAGCCTAGCGAGAACAAAACACCAGCAAATGCAGCACATGACAGGGAGGACAAAGCAGAGTTGTCAGTGCCACCCAAGACCATGGCTGATGCAAAGGATCACGCTGAGGCTAATATAGATTCCACAAAGCAAGGACCCAACGTTAACCCTAATCTAGATAGTGGTTCTACTACCTGTAAAAACAAAGCTCTTGCAGACTGCATTCCTCCCATGTCTGAACGTAGTCTAGACTGCAACAGGAATGACATGCCAGCTGGGCCTGATACATATTCACTATTGGGGAGTACCAATGCTGTGCAATATGTTAAGGAAGACAATCCACCTTCTAACTCACCTTACTGCAGCACAGCTGAACGATCCCATGAACAAAGTCCTCAGGATACTATAACCGGTGAGATTCCTGAAATAACTCTGTATGTATACAGTTCAGAGGAAGCTGACACAGAGCCCATACAGCCAGAAAAGGATTTTTTCTCTGCAGGCCAAAAATGTTTTGCAGAGCTGAAAGCAGTGGAAAACATTCTGCCATTTCACTCTCCAAGAGTTCAAGCATCTTGTGAGATTGAGTTTCCAATGGAGGATCGACAGATAACTCTCCTAACACCAGCTTCTGGCAAAAAGCCACCCATAGACCAAAAAGAGGCAGCAGGTTTAAGAGGCAGATGTTCTGAGGAAGCCAAAGAAGGAGCAAAATATTACAGTGAAGGTAAAATATCCTCTACTTCTAGCAAAAATTATAGTGGTGTCCCAACTGAAAAGGAAGAGGAGAATAAAACACCCAACAGCCAAATGCAAAAGGAATTGACAACCAAGCAGCCACAGCCTTCTCAAATGCCCAGCCCACAAAATAACTTGGGTAATTCCAGTGCTGACATATCAAATACAGATGTAAATCAGACGAAACCCACACTCTCCTCAAATGAGAGCCAGGATCCGAAGCCTGGTGCTGCAGAAGAAAAGCACATCTTTTCTCTTTTGGAAAAGACACAAAGCCCTTTGCCAGGTGACCTTGTGAAGCACAGCTTCTACATTGCAGAAGAAGATTTTGGGAAGGACAAATTATGTTCATCAAATGAAACTATGAATCATGCAAACAATCGAGCCCCGGGCAGGAGTACCTTGACTGACCTAGAGACCTGTCACAGTAAATCCAAATATTTTGTTGAGCTTGAAGAGGCCACTGCAGAGGAGATGCCCTGGCCTGATCCTGAGGCATGTCAGTCACCCTCATCAAACCCTTTAGCAACACCAGCGAGTGGGACTGCAGGACAAAGAATCCATCACACTCTTGGAAATCCCCCGATCCTTCCCTCTATTGATCTGGTGAGACAGGGAGCTGGTGGCGTGGAAGATGAGCATGCCAGCCATGGCTGTGAGAACCACCCACTACCTTCTTCAGATGAGTTGACAAACTGTGGGAACAATACTACAGTGGAGAAGAAAATCTTATGTGATTTCAAGAACCAAGTGCTGTCCTCAAATCATGCAACAGAAAATGAAAACTCTACAGCTGAAGAGAAAAATACATGTCAGAGCTTTGAGAATTGCCCTTCACTTTCAACCAAGAAGCCAGGAAAACAAGAAAATAAAACCATGCCAGCAAGAAAGCCTCTATTACCCTGGGAGAAGAACCAAACACCAACTTCAGGTGATAACATGAAACAAGGAAGTGATATGTTGGAACTAAACCTGCTTCCTTCATCGACTGAATTGGTCTCAGACCAAAAGAAGCATGAAAAAGGTAGTAATAAAGTCTTCAAACATAAAAACAACAAGCGCTTGTCATCAGATGATGACATGAAGCATGATAAAAAGATGGAGATAGAGGAGAGAGAAGAGAGAAATGTCTTGCATAAATCTGAAGATGAACAAGTATCCACACCAAGTGATATGATGGATCATGATAATAACTCTTCAAATGAGAAGAATGCTCATAGTCCTCAAACATCCCAGTTACCTTCATCAGAGCATGATACCAGCATTCAAGGAGTGAAAAAGACCGGGCAGAGTTTGAAGTGTCTAACTCCTTCAAGAGATTTTGTGAAACATGAACATGATCTGACAGCAGACGAAAACATCTGCTGCAATAATGGGAACCACCTGTCCTCATCAAATGAACCAATGAAACATACCAATGGCAGTGCAGAGAAAAGAAACATCAAGTCAAACTTTAAGAATTCTTCTATGCTGACAAGAAATACATCAGGGCAGGACAATAAGACTACTGATGAGGAGAATACCTCTCCTAATTTGAAAAACAAACCAGTGCAGCATAAAAAGAGTTGTGAAGGAGAGATGAATACTTCATGTGATCCTAAATATCAAATACCATCACCAAACCCATTGGTGAAGCAAGACAAGAAATCATTCTCTCTAGAGACACAGAAGCAGATGTCACCAGGTGACGTTGTAAGGCCTGAAATTGAGTCAGCCAAAAAAAAGGCTAAACATACCTGTGAGAAGCCCCAGTCACATTCTTCAAAAAAAGTGCTGAAGCCTCAAGAAAGAAGCCCTTCAGGAGAGAGGAAGCAAAAGACACCAGCAGCAGAGGACACCAGATCACCTGAAACAAAGGCTGTAAAAGAGGATGATGAGAACCAACATTCTGGGAAGGACCAGCTACCTCCTTTAAGAAAATTAGCAAAGCATGGGGAAAACACTCCAGGAGGAGAAAAGCAGCAAATAAGATGTGAAGATTTTACAACACCTGATACAAATACTGCAAAAGAGAACAAATTTCCAAGTTCTAGGAAGTACCAATCAGTATCTTCAGAAAAATTGCTTAAGCCTCAAGAAAAAAAAACCCCAGAACAAAAGCAACAAACATCAGCTTCTGCAGGTTTTAAGAAGCCTGGTACTAATGATGCAAAAGGAAAAGATAGAGATCCAAATTCCGAGAAGTCACCCTCTTCAAAGAACATGGTGAAGTCCCAAGAAAAAAATGCTTCAGGAGACAGGAGGCAAAAGACACCAACAGCAGAGGACATCAGGTCACCTGAAACAAAGGCTGTAAAAGAGGACGATAAACACCAGTATTCTGGGAACCATCAGTTACCTTCTTCGAGTCAATCAGCAAAGCCTGAGAAAAATATTCCAGGAGAGGAAAAACAACAAACTGTATCTGAACCTTTTACAAAGCCTGATGCAAGTGCTGTAAAAGATAAAAGCAAAGACCTAGGTTCTGGGATGTGCCCATCCCCACCTTCAAATTTGCGGGTGAAGCCTCAAGAAAAAAATGTCACAGCCAAAAAGAAGCCATTGACACCACCAGCTGATGAAAAAGCAATGTACAAAACAGGTAGTCCAGAAAAGAAGAGCGGGCCTGAGAGAAGAGAGAAATACCAGCTGCGTTCTTCAGCTCAAACAGAGAAGGACAGCAACAATGGCTCAGGAAAGGAAGGCCCTGGAGACAACTTGAAGAGCTATCAAACTCCACTGCCAAGTGATGGCAGAAAATGTAAAAGCAATACTGTTCCAAAAGAGATCAGTTTGTCTAATACAGAGAAGTCCCCCAAATCATCACCGTCTCATGATGCATCAAAATATGAGAAAAATCCTGCTTCCTGCTGAAAATAAGGAAAAAAAGCCTGGATTTAAGAAGTACCAAGTGCTCTCATCAAAGAATTTAGTGAAGCATGAGAAAAATGTTGCTGAAAGGGAGGAGAGCTGGCAGGCAGCTAGCAAAACAAGTGACAGAGAAGCAGAACTGGAGGACTGCTCTAAAGCAGCACCATTCTCAAAATACACAGTGGAAAGCTACAGTGAAATACCCTTAGATTCATCTTTCAAACCATTTATCATTAGAGTAACTGACACATTTAAACATCCCAGCTAAAAATTATAGCTACAGCTTAGGCAAGAACTTACAACTGGTCATGCTGCCGATTGCCTCTATCTTTCTTTTTCCTTTACTCTCCAGGGCATTATATTATCATTTTTTAATCACAAGGACATTGATGTGCACCTATCTGAGCTAGGCTTTTTTCCTTTCTTAAATATTAGCCTGAAGACATGAATTAAATTAATCACTGCAAGTGAATTAGCTAATCACTGAATTAATCATCAGTTTATAAATTAAATATGAGAAGGGCTTTGAGAGCAGCATGAATTCAACCCTGCTCCAGATTCTCCTTGCCAACTAATGGGTTTTGTTTGTAACAAAGACAACTGTTAAGGGTGAGCTCTATTTGTATTTACTTATTCTAATGAAACTCTGCTAGTACTTCCAGGAATGGTGGTAGGCAGTGTCAGCTTTAATTATGTCAAAAAGCACTTGTTCTAAGATCTGCCTTTTCACAGATTAATGGGAACTGTTGATCTGTTGTTGCATTGAGTGACACTGTTAGCAGAAGTAGTGAGGGAGGGAGAAAAATCCTCAAAGGACATTGATGCTACAAGAGGATTTACCGTGAATGCAGATGTTCAGCCTTATTAATATTAATATTGGAAAAATAGTGATTTAACCTCCTCTGAAGCTATTTGCACTTTGGTCATATATTGTATGCATTATTGTTGTAAAGATATACCATTTGAAAGGGTTCTTAATTACTGCAGATGAACATGCAACAAGTGTAATTGCTCAGAAAAACTCAACACTGAGAGGCTCTGTGGACCTCTCCTGAGGAAAGCCAGAGAGAGTCAACGCCTTGGGAAAAATGGGGCAATTCAGCTCTTCCTGGGACATCAGGCATCACAGCTCCCATTAAAGTCTTAAGAAGTGTTTATTTTACAACACAATGTGAAATGGAGCAGTAAGAAGCAGCCAGTGTCACTGAATCCTACTAACAGGATATGACTTTTTGTGTTTACAGTAAAAGCAGCTTCTGCACAAAGTTTGTGCATGACAAACATTGTTTTGGAGAAGTGGAGCATCTCCCTTATGAGGAAAGGCTGAGGGAGCTGGGTCTCTTTAGCTTGGAGAAGAGGAGACTGAGGGGTGACCTCATTAATGTCTACAAATATGTTAAGGGCAAATGTCATGAGGATGGAGCCAGGCTCTTCTCAGTGATGCCCAATGGTAGGACAAGGGGCAATGGGTGTAAGCTGGAACACAGAAGGTTCCGCTTAAACTTCAGAAGGAACTTCTTTACAGTGAGGGTGCCAGAGCACTGGAACAGGCTGCCCAGGGAGGTTGTGGAGTCTCCTTCTCTGGAGACATTCAAGACCCGCCTGGACACCTTCCTGTGTGATCTCATTTAGGTTCCTGCTCCGGCAGGGGGATTGGACTGGATGATCTTTCGAGGTCCCTTCCAATCCCCAACATTCTGTGATTCTGTGAAGTGAGGGCACGGTTGCTGCCCCGGGTGTCATAGCAAAGCTGTGACAGACAGAGAAATCTTACAGCACCACTCTCCCATATGCCAGTTTAGTTTAACATGATAACCACACATTCAGGTTGACACTTACTGTGGAGGAATTCTAAAGGCATGTCCTAAGGACCTACCTTCAGAAAGTTGCAGAGCTATCCAGAAAGAAAGATGATTTACTCAAGTGAGGTCCTGCTTCCTCATGGCAATGACTTCCCTTAATTTTTAAGATGTTTTTCCATGACCGCACTCTATACAGCCAAGGGCTGGCTGTTGCTCCAGTCCAGGTTGGCAGAGTGCCCCAACCCCAACCCACTGCCAGCAATGGAAAGAGGACAAGAGCAAGTTGGCAGCAAGCTGAGATCAGACCCATTTGCCAGCACAATGCACACAAGTCACATAGGTGACAACTGGGCTAGCCTGGCTGGGGATGCTGTCAGGAGGAAGAGGGGACATGAACACCATGTCCCCTGACTGCTGAAGAGGCTTAGACTTTGATTTATTTTCCTTCAAAACATGCCAAGGATTAGGCTCACAAAATGAAAATCACACACATATATATATATATATATATATAT
>NW_010297717.1:0-16495 GCF_000700745.2 Antrostomus carolinensis | reverse complement strand
ATACACACCAGTCCTCAAAACAGGCTAAATGGAATTTATTGGTGGTACAAGAGTGTCCTTCTGCGCAGAGGTGTGTTTCACCCACCGAGCTTTTATGAGCTGGCAACCACAAAGGCCACTTTGTACTAAACCTAGAAGCTAATTTACTTTTTATTGTCCATTATTTCATTTCCTATTTGAGAAAAGTCCTTACAACATAAAGCATTTGCACTAGACTGGAAGAGTAAATTCTCTATTAGCTGGCTTCTCCTGCCAGTACAGAAGAAGCCATTTTAGTTAATTCTTTTTCTAATCTTTTAAAAGAAATATAAAGGAGGGGGTTTTGCCCCTTGTTCATACCTGGAAAGTTCACTACCCTGTCACAAATTAAAGGACTTATCTTATCTGCTAGATATTAAGCAGGTACCATCCAGGAGAGGTAGTCAGTGCATACTAGGAGACCTTCAACTCTTCTAATTTATGCCTGCAATGCCTGTTTTTCTCAACAGAGATACAGCACTAGGAGACTAAGCACTCTATACTCAGGACAAGTCAGGCAGAGTCATCTTGTAGGGGTTAGCTTTTAGGTTGCTGCATGCCTTAGTGTCTACTGGTAAGGCATAAAGCATCCATCCAAGTCAACCGACTGTTCCTCCCTGAAATGCACTTAAAACATGACAGAGACAGGCTGCCCAGAAAAGTTGTGGAGTCTCCATCTCTGGAGATGTTCAAAACCTGCCTGGATGCAGTCCTGTGGGAACCTGCTTTGGCGGGGGGTTGGACTGGATGATCTCCTGAGGTCCCTTCCAACCCCTACCATGCTGTGATTCTGTGATTTGCACTAAATGCATCCTTAAGGGTAATGCTTCCATTAAGCAAATCACTGAGTTATGTTTCAGGAGTTGATACAATTAATCCTCCAGGAAAGGAGAGAGCAAAGCCATACAAATTCCAGTGGTGATGGCTAGAAGAGTAGTAGAAGACTGGTGTGTCTTGCAGTCAACAGCTCAAAACAAGCCACTCCAGACCATGCTGGCAGGAAAATTAGCACTGGTGATAAATAAAGAAATATCAGAAATGAGTATTTCAGAAAGAACAAGAGTTTGAGGAGGGGTATGCAGATCTACATCAGCTGTTCCAAGGTGTGCAAATGGCAAGGCTTGAACTCACCCTGGTGACACCCTTGCCCGAGGAAGATATACAACAGATAAAATAAAGTTTCATTCCCAGTGCCCAGGAGTCCTTCCTGGCTTCCTTCTCCTCAGAAGGAGAAGCCCTGTGCCTCTGCTCTCCTTTAAGCACATCTCTCACCTCATCACAGGAGAGACAGTGAAGGGAGCCCTCCCGGGCTGCTCTTTCACTTTGTCTGACCAGGTAACAGGTATTTTTGATGTTTCTGCCAGCACATCTCTTGGCTTTCATAGTTTTGCACAACAGGTGTAATTCTGTACAGTTCTGTTCCTCCACCATACTACAGCCCTCTGCTTTACTGAAATACATCTCTCAAGGTCACTGAAGGCACTTGGTCCTTAGCCCTCACTAAATGTATCAGGAATTCTTTTTGCCAGTTTTAGTAATGCTTCCTTAAAGCCCTGGCCTGGCTATAGATACAGACAGACAAACAAAACCAGGCAAGGCACAGGGAAAATAATGAAAAATCAAAGCCCAGGTAGAAAGATGTTTTTAAAGGTTACCCCTCTGTGATGACATAGTTTGAAATTTCAGATTCTTGTGGAATTAACTTCTCACAGAGAGATTTTTCTAAAGAGTCTGGGCAAAAAGAATGACAGTGTCCATTCCCTGGGTGTAGCCCAGTGCTTTGGATTCTCCAAAGTGTAGCTTTCCAGGAGTTTTTGAAAGCCTGAATAAAGGAAGTGTTTAAGGGAAGTCCTGACTCCAAGCTGGACCTGGGGCACCTGAAGGGTCCCATCTGAAGAAGCAGGTCTGAGGGGCGTTTGGTGATAAGTGATGGGGTACTGGTCAGGGCAAGCAGAGAAGCCAGGCAGGCTTCCAGTAGCAGCCACCAGTAAAGTCTTTCAGATTTTGTATGCCCTCTCTAATTAGGCCATAATAAAAACCTCCCCTAGCAGGGGGACATTGGCAGGACACCTCTCAGATGGGTTTAGTAATACAGGATTCACAAAAGGATTGGTTTGGGGTGATTTGGGTAGCCAAGGACAGACCCAAAAAACCTGCACACAGGTGTGGTAGCACAGTGCCCTTCCCACACTTGACCATGTGTCCGTCATCTCCAGCAGCCCCATTCATCCTCCTACATTTCTGACAAACCTCTGCCTTTGGTCCCCAAATTCAGCTCTAGATCAACTGCCCTCTGGACATGCCTCGCTCTCCCTTCCTCTCCTACAGCAATGCAGCCCTTGACTGAGGCACCTGAACTTGAACAGGAAAAGCCCAGGCCTCAGAGTCACAGCTTTGTGAAGAGACTGCCACTTTCTCCAAAAGTGTCATGAAGCAAGTGTGATGCCCATATTTCTGAGGCTTCAGGCACCAAGAGAGCTCAGAGGGACCAGGGGAAGGGCTGAGAGCTCCCTATCTCCACCTCAGCTCAGAAAGGGCTGGATAAGCATTGTCTTCCTGAAACTGTAATGAAGAGCTCCCACTTGCTGATTTATTTTTATTTTTTAATTGGAATAGAGCATATAAGACATAGTTAGTCTCAACAAAAAGAGCCCAAGCCCTGAGAAGGTTTAGACAGTGGAAGAACTCTGGACAGTGCTGTACCATGAGGCTCAACTGGTCCACATCAATATTAGGAAATGTATCACTACTTTTCTCCAGACCTCAAAACCAGGAAGGAACAGTGGTCCCAGAAGTGTTGTTTGATTCCAAATAGTTCAAATGCAACAAAAGATTAAGGAATGCATACTTCTGGCTCTGAACTGTGAAATAACTTAGTAATTTATTAGCATCTCCGAGAGTTATTCCTCAGACAACCTTTAACATATTGTGCATGACAAAAAAAGAGACCAAGGCTCTAAGTTGTACAACTTGTCTCAGGTTTTACTCATACTTTTTTGGAAGTCAATGGAGCTGGTAACAGAAGAAAGCACTAAAGAGAATAGAAAAGACCTCATATTAAAATGCCAATTTTCCTCCCATTTTTGCTTTTTTAATTTCCACCTGCAGCCAGCAGATCCGAGCACACAGGGATTATTCAGCACTTCGGTAAAGCATCCCCCCCAGCCCCGAGATGCCACAGAGGAAATCTCTGGGCTGCTGGCTGTAGAAACGCTCCACCTCATGGCCGAATTTATAAAGCAGGTTGCAAGCCAGCAGTGATGAATGCAGAGCAAAAGTGGGAAGAGTGACGGAATAGTAGGGAAGTTTAGGGAACCATTCCTTCTCTTATTCCTGTTGCAGTAAGGACTTCACATCATCCAAAAGGAGCTTGTCTGTGTGAACAGAGAAACTTGACAAGTAATAACTGGGGATCCTTATGGACTTCGGGGTGGGAGGTTGTTCTGGAACACTGAAAGAAATCCCTATCACCCGTTATCTGACAAATAGGCACAGAGGTATTATCAGCTATTAGCAGAAACAATTTTAACTACTCTACTCACCAGGTGGTTTCCAAAATGCATGATGTCCTCCAAGCTTTATTTCTTTTTTTCATTTCCATGGGCATCTCTATTTATAGAGAATGAAAACATTGACCATTGAACAATGAAACATTTTTCACTCTTTTCTGGAACTTTCAACACAGAAAAAAATCTTGTTGGGTATCTGCTTTCCTGCCAGCTAGAAGACATTTTGTATACTGAAAAGTCAAAAAATCCACAGGTCAATATTTTATATCTTATGACCTGAAAGATGTGAAACTGTTTTAGGAATGGTTACACACATCCTGTTGTGGTAATTGGCTTGTCCTTAATGTGTCTTCAGTTGCTTGCACTTCATTGAGCTGCAGGTGCAAGAATAACTTCATAAGAGGGTGGGATTTTCACTTGGCAAGCAAGCGCTACAGCAGGCTTTCAATGATGTGTGTCATGCAACAGCAGAAATGTACTGTCAGAGGGACAATTTCCTGAGATAATAAAGCCATAAAAATCTATAAGGCACAGAACTGGTTATCCTCAAAAAGCCACCAAATAGCTGTTAGGGCCTATATTTTTGAAAATGGCTAGTGACTCCAAATATCCAACATAGGACACCTTACCAAAGAATATGATTTTGGGGGGAAGTGCTCAGCGCTTGCTCTCTGAAAACCAAGCTTCTTTCCTAAGATACCACATGTTAGGCAATCAAAGCCCCTTCTAAAAAAACTGATCTAGATTTCTGAAATACAGGAGACTTTCACAGGCACCTACTTGCCCGTGTCTACAAAAAAAAAGGCTGTGAACAAAAGAATTGGTATGCAGGGACCAGCCAGCTCACCACAGCCCTGCGGGTGAATGCAGCCAGTGCAGGTTGCTTTCACCACAAGGAATTGCAACCACTTTCTGCAGACCACACAACTTTCTGGCCTGCGCCATGGCAGTTGCTACACCAGTCACTCCGGCCCATGCAGGGAGGTGACAGAATGTTTATACGGTTGAGATATTGCCTAAAAAGCAGGCAAGTCCTTCCCATCGCTGTGCTCTCCAAAGCTTCTGGAAGGAATCAAAGAAAGAAAACTGCAGAGCCAGTCCATCCTTACCAAGAAACAACCGTGTATAATCAAGTTACACTATCAGAGTTAAATGCTTGTGTCCCTTGGGATTCATACCAATACGATGGACTACCCAAAGGCAGCTCTGGATTGCTAGCCCCACTTACTGAGATCTTTCATTCTTCTGAAGAATGGGAACAGTGTGGGCAGCAGTGATCCAAGCACCCAAAAAAGGTCCCACCAAATGTATCTCAGCTCTAACTGTCTCCAGGCTCCAGGAAACTGATTGCAGAAATCCCCAAAGACATCTTCCTTATTAACTCATTTAAATTACACCTATCATGTAACAAGAAAGTCTGTACCATTGTCATACCATACAGATTTCTTAATAAAACTGTTTTCCCTCTTAGATGGGTTACTTATTTGTACCACTGAGTCTTACCTTTGTGTTGAGAAGATGAAAATAATAAAAGCATACAAAATAACGATCTTGTAATCATTCTGTCATTAGCAAGGAAGGAGCATGAGAAACAAAGATAAACAGTGCCTGAGAGTATCTCATCAGTATGCAAACTGTTTTCCTTACGCCCAAGAGAGCTGACACATGCTGAGTTTCATGGGACAGCTGGGAATAGCTAGAAAACACAGAGTACTAATTATGCAAATGTCGTGGCTTTGAAAAAAACAAGACAAGCTGCATTTTCTGCAGCTTGCTCCTTGCTGCCCTGTTCCTGTCAGCTCCTTGGACCTGGGCAAAGAGCAGGCTGCGTGCAAAGAGGTGACTTCAGCTACTGAAATAGGAGTAGTGATGGGCTAAGAAGCAGTTGGTGGGACCAACCTCCTCATCCCACGCTGCCTATGGTGGCCAGGGTGGTTGGCCAGGGTTGCATGACCTGATGTGACTTCCTATCTTGCTTTTGCTTGGTGATGGGAGTGATTAACTGCACACCTGAAACAAACCTGGTGCCGCAGCAGAGCTGGATCAGGTTTGGCTATCCATGATCCAAGGCTGGCAGGAGAAGCCAGTAACCTGGTGGTGACCCATTAGTGTGTTAGAGCTGCAGAAAGGCCTCAGGCAGCTACTTCTTCATGGACAACCTTTAAGGAAAAGAGCATTTACTGTTGAGATTACTGGATGCTGTCCTCTCCAGAACATGAAACTCAGACAAAACTAAACCTTTGAATACAGGAATAGAGATACACACAGAGCAGTCCAAAATGACCTGCAAGTGCTCCAGCCTTGCCTGCTGCTCAACTGGAGCAGTTAGGCAAACCTGATGCTAACTTGTGAGAAGCAAACCCTGGGGAGACCCCTGGCCCTTGCCTGAGATAGGTCTTTCTTCTACTTCCACAAATACCAGTGAAGGGAAGTGAGTGTTCTTGCTGAGGATTTACTCCACCCTGTCTTAAGATGTTTTGGAGGAGCTAAATTCAGTTCTGTTCCTCCTCATCAGAACCTGTCTGCACAATCACCAGCACTTAATGTGTTCATGCATCCCACCTGCAAAACAGAGGACACACTTTGCAGGCACTGGGGACTCTGGGTGCCAGCCGTGTCCAGAGTTCAGAAAGCACCCAGTCTGGACTCATCACCTGGACATGAGCAGAGCAAGGCAACCAGGAGAGAGACTGCCCACCTACACTCGTCATTGTCTTGTGTCTGACTCCTCTTCCAAAATCATCACCACTGATCCTCACCTCCCCTTCAGCTCTTTTAGTGTTAATCCTCCAGGGGATGTGTGTAGGTGAGATGGCCACTGAGCATGAGAAGTGCAGTGGAGAGCAGGCAGAGCTACGATGGGAGACAACCCACAAGAGCAGGCAGGTTATCAGAATGATGCTGTACGCAGGCAATGCTTTTTCAGCTGTGTATTTAGCTGAGTTACAACTCTCCTGTTATTACTCAAACTGATGCTAGCAATTGCTTGGGGACTTCTGATGTTCCTCTGGTGTTTCTTTTCACCAGCTCATAAAAAAAAACATGTTTGAAAAAGGCACAAATGGTGCATGTAGACTCTGTGGGAGCGCGATTCCCAGCAGGAGCAAGTATGAAGCTAAATGTCACTAAGAATTAGAAGAAACAGACTTGTGTAAGTGCCATATGGAAGCAAGGACTTAAGCACCATCTGTTCCTAAGAAAATATAATGAAAATACAGGTAAGTGTTGATTTCCAACCCCCAATACAGTAAGTCTTTCTGATGTCAAAATAATAATCTTCTTTTTATGCCTTGCTTCTTCATCTGCATAATGGGAATGAATTATTTTTCCCATTGCCTTGGTGCCTGTCTTTGCATACATGCTATGTATATTCTTTGGGCCACGGAAGTAGGCAACAACGTATATATGTGGATGTACCACCTATCTGACTGCACCAAGAGCTCACCTGAAGTTTCTGGGCAATGTGAAAACTAAGACTGAAGATTGAATTTATTCTTTTCTATTAACTTCAGTCCCTCATTTCCAGAATTCACCTGGAAGGCACAGAAATGTGGCACGGGTGCAAGCTCTGGGTGCTCCCTTTCAAAGAAGCTAACACTGAGGATTAGTTTTGTATTAAAAAACTGTTTCACTGACTTTTAAAAATATCTGTTTAAAATAAGTGGCCACTGCTCTCTAATGTACACCACTAGCACCCAACTCTAGGCAAACAGAAATGCAAAACCAGGTCTTTCTTTATGTTTTCTCCTTTAGAAACCCAGGTTTAAATGAAAAAGCAGCTGCTTGCAAATCTCAGGGGCTAAACTACAATGAGATAATCGTTTACTTCCCAGGGGCTGAAGAACAGTTCAGCTTCACTTCTGAAGGCCAGGAGATCATGACAGCCTCCGTAGAAATCATTAAAATTCCTCTTTGAGTGCCCTGCAGCTCAGGAAGAATAGTGAGAGTGTATTAAGTCAACCAGCAGCAACAGGACCCTAAAGCTTTGATGGGTTCTCTGGGCAGCCCCTCACCTGGTGGCTGCCTTCCTTGTAACCCTAGGGCAGCAGAGCAGCTCCTTCAGCAGCAGGAGCTCCAGGTGGGACAAGACCACTACCAAACACCTGATTAGGCCATGGCAGACCAGCTTGGGTCTTGTTGATCGTTGCTAGGAGCAGTGGGGCCAAACGTGTGGTGAATTACGGGCAGGAGGCATAGCAGTAACAAGGCTCCGCTGCTTCTCGTAGCGTGGCGCATGACGGTATTTAGGACACAGTTTACAGGGCTGGCAAAGGCAGGGCTGCAGGTTCTCTGGTTCCTCTGTGGTGCTTACAAACCCTTCTGTTGCTGGGGCAGCTGGACTATATGTGTTTGCCTTTGCCTTTGGCAGTGTTGAGATGGCTTTTATTCAAAATGGGGTGAAACTGAGGTTGCCTCTGTTTCCTCTTGTTTGGTTGGTTTTGGGGGTTTTGTTGTTGTTGGGGGTGTTTGGTTTTGGTTTTGTTTTTTAAAGGGCTGAATGGAAACAATATTATAAAAATGAAACATCTTCTTTTGGTTTTGACTTTTTACTGTTAATCAGACGCAGCTGTGATTCGTGAGCGCTACAACAAGATAGCCACTGAAATAAGGTAACTTTTCTCCTTAAAATTAATTTCAAATAGAAAAATGCATTCCAATAATGTTCCTCCAGCCTGACAAAGAAAGTTTAAACTTCCTGAAACACTATGTTTTGGTATCTTTCAAAAATAAAACATGTTCTTATGGAAAAAAATATGCTTAAGAAACAGTATGTTCTAATTAAGTCTATTTTTCTTACATTTTTTTCAGTAATCCACTAAGATAGGGTTGAGCTCCAGAGACAGACACTCTAAAGGTCTTTGCACCCAAAGGGCAATTTCATTTTGCTAAGTAGTGCATAAAAGAAGAGGAAATCCTAAAAGAACCGTAGGCAAGGTGCCCCTGAGCTTGTGGGGCTGTTTTGTTCCCCGGTCCTTGCGAGTGGCCTTGCTGGCCTGCAGATGGCGAGTTTGCCATTTGGAGATGTGAAAAAGCCCTGCGTTCTTCAGGGAGTCTGGAAAACAAATATGGTGTGAAGATGATTGCCAAGAGTTAACTCTTCACCCTCCCTAGTGCCTCTTCCATAATACTTAATTTAGTGTGCATGATCAGCTGTTTACTAGGCATGAGGATGTCGCCCTGAGGATGGTAATATCAGTACTTTGGCTGAATGTGAAACATTATTTTTTGCAATGGAAACAGGGCTTTTCACCACCCACTCGAGCAGCAGCTGCAGTCCACAGCGCAGAATCATTAAGACTGCTCTTCCAGGAGGCAAAGTAAAGGTATACGATGATCATGCTATCATCTTCTCACCTTCCCAACAGTCTTTAGTAATACACAGATATGAATTAAGAGGTACCTGTACTGACTGATTGACTCCCACAGCAAGGTCCAAGACTAAGATTCAAGCAATGACTTGCAGCATTACTGATCTCTGTGTTCCCATGAGCCAAAGTCTCCCAGGAGGTCAAAAATTTTGAGTCTGGTCCCCACTGAATCATCACATACTTTTAGGAAAATAAGTTTTCCATATCTGTTTTTCAAAATCCATGTCTGAGTTTTAAACTCATCTGGATTCCTTCATCAATTCACAAAGGTAAGAATATAAATACTTCACAAAAGTAAAACTATGAAGTTGAAAAGAATACTTTTAATAGACACAAGAATACATGTTTTTCCCTGACTGCCCAGATGGAAACTCTGCTAAGCTCATCCTGTGACACATACATTTCCTATTGCTGACTTCCCTCTCTTCCTTTCCACTTTCCTACCTTTCCCCTTACATTTCTGTCCTGTCCAAGGGCTACAAAATGAGGTTGGAATGTGAATCATGTATTTCCAAGAAACATAGACAACTTGCTCTGTACGTCAAATTTTCCATTTATTTTTCAATAAAGATTTCTGAGCCCTCCCAAGAGCCACATGAGTAGGAATGTCTTTCCAACATGCAGCTGCTCATTAATTCCTGGGAAAAAGCCTAAAATAAATAGAGTTTTCAGTAGCGCAGTAATCTTTCCATTCTGAAGCTTCATGGTTATTTTGTTAAAGAAAGCACTCACCATTGAAAAAAAAAAATTTTCACTCTTCAATGAAGTATTTTGATCAGCTACACAAATGCACACACTGCATTCCAGCTGCAAATCTAAAATTTGGTGACAATTTACTGCCCAAATAACTAAAGCATTAGGGGGGAATTTTTCCACCCTTCCTGTTCTCCTGTGTGGTACCCACTCTTCCCTGGATATCCCAGGACTTTCCCTCTGCCACCAACCCAGGAGCCCTGAGCAGGTGGAAGGCATTTTGGAGTCCTGGGCAGCACCAGGGACAGTCAGCTGCTGCTGCTGCCAGTGTTGCTACAGAGCAGGTAGCAGCATCCCCTCTGACGTTTCCAGCGTTGCAGGAGGATGCTACCTCAGCTCTTGGACCATAATTGCACTGCAAACAAGCCAGGCCTGTTATATTTGCACCAGGGCTGAGCTCTCCCATCATGGTCATCTCTACAAGCTGCAAGACCAGATGAACTGTGTGCTGTCGTGCATCACTGATTAAAGAACTCATGTAAACACCAGCCTCCCCTTGCTCTGCCACCGCCGCCACTGTCCCCCACTTGCCCACAGGGAATGGGTGGGTTTTGCAAGAGCCTGGACACACACGTGAGTGTATCTGCCCGTGGCTTTTCCTCTGCACACCCAACACCCAGCGCTGCAGGGCTGCTGCTGTAACCAGGGCTGTTTCAGTGCTGCTGCAGGGATGCTGTCTGAGCCAGCAAGTGGCTGTGGAGCCCAGGAAAGGGTGGAGGTTTCCTACAGTACCAGGAAAGGAGAAACGTACAGCAAAGGCTGAGTAATAATAAAAAGGAAAACTTCTTCATTTATACTCTGAAGACCGTGTTGCTGGCAAAGAGCAGCACTTAGTACCTCATCCCTCCTGCTGTCCACAGATGCTACTCCATTTCTAGGTCTTAACAGCTTGGGCAGAGGAGGGGAAGAGCTAAGGGGAGCAGAGGCAGTAGCTTTGCATGCACAGCATTTTTTTGGCTGAAAAACCCAGCATTTTTGGCTGACTAACCCCTCTTGCCTTGCTGCAAGACTGTGCCATTACCTCTGCCTTTCCCAAGGCACACAGGGCTTCCAGGCACAGCTGAGAGCAAAGCTGTTATAGGGTCTCAGGAGTATGACAGCACTAGGGTCTCAGAGCCCTGTTGTGGCCCTGTGCCACTTGGAACAGAGAGTACTTTTATATCTCACGGGATGGAAACCATTCAACTGCTGCCCCAGATTACTGCTGTCAAAAATAATCCCAGGGTCTGCTGTCACTCAGGTGACATGGTGGTGCAGGCCTGAGAGGAAGACGGCACCCCTGGCAATCCCTCTCCAGTGAGAACACCAGCCCCTTCCACCCCACACAAATAATTTTGGAGGGCCCGCACCCAGATTTCTGCAAAGTCCTGCCACCGCAGGGGAAAGGGTTTTGATGTTGTGCCTGCAGTGGGCTCAGTAGCCGCGCTGAGCACAAACTAACAGCAAAGTGGCTCTGCCTAGCCAAAGCCCCTGCGTTTGTAAGATCTGGCTCTTTCCATTTTCCAGACTTGAAAAGGTCTGGAGGGTGTTTTGCTGACATCAACAATCAAATCCTCCATGATTTGCTTCATCAACAATCAAATCCTCCATGATTTGCTTCAAGGCCCTTTTGACATTCCCTGATAGCGTCTGCAGAGTGATCTCTTTGGCTGTTTTTCCGCTGCAGGCATGGATTAGTGCTCTCTCTGACCCCCCACTGCTTGCCATTCACCTTGCATTCCCCAGCCACCACAGCTAGTCAGAAGCTTTTTTAAAGAGGCTATTTTATCACTTATGAATATCATCATACAGCACTGAGGGCAGATCTGTGAGCAAACAGCTTGCTAATAGTAAATGGTGGTAAGTAAGCCACCCTTGATAAAGGCAGAAGGAATATTGCCCAGTGACAGCTCCCTTACTCCAAGCCAGCCCAGAACACCCCTCTGACAGCCACATATGGGTTTATATGGAAAAGGTGTTTTCATGTCCCCTGCTAGGGATTACAGGAGTCCTGCTGTCTGTTCTTCTCAGGCCTAAGTAATGAGGGAGACAAGTTTCTGAGTAGGGATTGTCTTGCTTCCCAAAATGTTAGAAGCACCACAAAATAGCAATTAAAAGAATGCAACAGGAAAACATGGTAGCCATCCATAACACAAAAAACCCCAGAGTTTTGTAGAAAAATCAGTTCACTCCACTAAATAATTAGAACCAAAGGCTGTAAAATTACAGAGGTAAAAGGCAACTGATCAGAATTCAGGTAATGAGCTGCTTTTCCTCCACACTGTAAAGCACAAACTCAGCTCCTAGGACTGCCTTTGAATATTCCAGCAGGGAATACTCATGGGAAGTGGTGCTCTGACTGGTGTCTTTGTGCTACACCTTCTTACACTCCTCTATCAGATTTAAATGCTAATAGTCATAATTTCTCACCCACCCTGGGCAGTCAGATCCTGTACCCAGTTGAACTGGCCCAGACTAATGTCCCCTGAGCCACCCTTCCCCTTGTACTCCATACACACTTGCTCTTGGGTTGGCTCCACATCACTAATTATCTCAGGCTAATTTTGCCCATGGAAACTTCTCAGGCCCTACTTTGTAAGTCCTTCATAGTTTTACTTTTAAAAATGGCAACCCAAAGGGAAAGGGAGGTAAAATTGAAGCATAATTCAATTTGATAGAAACAAAAAGAATGAATTACTTAACACCCACTTGGCAAAAACATGCTTTAGCTAAATCCTGAGAGCGGCACACAATGTTGATGGTTCTAGGAACGTGGTTGTTTCTGCTGGCAGTCATTAGTGTTGTTGGTATGTACAACAGGTCCTCTAGAAATAGCCATGTTCAAATTAAAACTGCAAAAACCCTCATGCAGTGATTCTTTCTGGTGTCCTGCCTCATCTCTTCCCACACTCATCAAAGAGGGATTTTGCCTCTAACACCATTTTTAAATGGCAAAAAACCTCTTTTTTGCCTTCTAAACCATTTTTACCTGTCCTTAATAGTACAGACCATTAACTCAATTACTGTGTTCAGGTACCTATGTTCAGGGAGGAGATCCTGGATGCATCTGGTCAGCACAGGTTTTTAGTTTAATTAAAGGCAAGTGCTAAAACAGAAGTGTCAAGTGAGGCGTCTTGCATGTCCTTGTTATCAACATTTCAGCATTCACAGCTTTGCCCTTTGCAATCATCTGCTGCAAATATCTCCAATATTATTTCATGTTACTCCACTGGTTTTCAAAAGAGTTTAGCAGGAAGCATTAAATGCAGTTTGATCCAAACATCTGAAGATAGCTCTGTGGGTCAGGGAACTGTGAGTAGCAAAAGCCAGTAATGCACCAGAGGATGTATTTACAAAAGATACTGAAGGGTGCTCAAGCAGAAAACTAAACCATTGAAAATATAAAACCAGCCATTGATTCTTATGTAAGTATTACCTAATCATTACTTCTTCCCAAAAACAGTCCATCAGAGCTGTCTTTTGTTTCATTACAAGTGTCCCCTTTGTGGGGACCCTTGACAGCGACTGTGAGGTTTTTAAGTACTGTTTATTAATCAGCACATAAGCTTGACTGCAAGGATCAGTGTTAACTTTCTCCCCTAGGTATTCAAATAGTATTGCCAGGAACACACTATCATTGCTGTGGGAAATACCACACCTTGCTCATCTGGCATTTGTTTCATACTAGAAACCACACATCAGTACTCTAAAACGCAGCCACTACAATCAAAAGAGCCACCACTGTTTTTTCCACACAGAGTAGAGTAGAATAGAATCATAGAATCATTTTGGTTGGAAAAGACCTTTAAGACCAAGTCCAACCATAAAACTAACACTGCCAAGTCCACCTGCAAACCATGTCCCTAAGTACCACATCTACCCATCTTTTAAATACCTTCAGGGATGGTGACTCAACCACTACACTGGGCAGCCTGTTCCAGTACCTGAAAATGTTTTCGGTGAAGAATTTTTTCCTAATATCACAGAATCACAGAATGTCAGGCATTGGAAGGGACCTCAAAAGACCATCTAGTCCAATCCCACTGCCAGAGCAGAAACCTAAATGAGATCACACAGAAAGGTGTCCAGACGGGTTTTGAGTGTCTCCAGAGGAGACTCCACAACCTCCCTGGGCAGCCTGTTCCAGTGCTCCGTCACCCTCACTGTAAAGAAGTTTCTTCTCAATATCCAAACTAAACTTACCATGGCACAACCTGAGGCCGTTTCCTCTTGTCCTGTCACTTGTTACTTGGGAGAAGAGATGGACACCCACCTCACTACACCCTCCTTTCAGGTAGTTGTAGCGAGCAATAAGGTCTCCCCTCAGCCTCCTTTTCTCCAGGCTAAACAACCCCAGTTCCCTCAGCCACTCCTCAGTCATACAGTAAATACTGATGGTGCATTTTGAAAGGCTCAGTCCTCTCTAGAAGAGGACTTTCAAGGCTCCTCTGTGGAAATGCTCTTTTTTTCTTCTTCTCTGAAGCATGGGGGGGTCTGAGGAAGTTCTCAGGCAGCTGTCCATCTCCCTGTTTAACCGTTCTGTTCTCAGCTTGCATACAGGTGCCAGGCTTGCAGCTTTGCTGTGAGCTATATTTGATCCTGTGTTGTGCAAGGGAAATACTCTGTGGTGTCCTGAGCAACATCCAATGCAGCAGCATTTTCTCTACTGGATGGAAGGCTGAACTTGCTTTCTCTCTACTTGCAGCTCCTTCATGTTTGTTTTCCCTAGCTACTCAAATGTGACGTAAAATTGCAGCTGTACCTTCACATTTTAAGACCTGGCCTGGTTTAACATACAGCCCTCAGCCTCTATTTTTTGGTGACACAATTAAAAGACATGCCATGTGAGAGAAAGAACAGACATGTAATATATTTTGTGAGAGCCAGCTGGTTCCTTCAGGCAGGGACTGGAGTGCTAGAGCTTTCCAGCAGCATTCCTCCCATCTCAGCAACCCCATGTTGAGCCTTGGGGAGCTCCAAACTTCGGGTGGGCTTCAGAGCTGGGCACTGGAGCTGGGGAGAGAAATCACCTTTTTTTGCTTAGGTGAAGGCCTGAGTGACAGGTTTTCGTGCTGTACAATAATAATCTCCTTTCCCTGAGTGATTTGCATGCTCTCTGGTGCTGCACTGCCATGTCTGTTTGAACCCCAGGGACTGGGACAGGCTGAAACAAAGAACTGAAAATTATTAAGAGAGGCCCGATGAGCACTCAGTCCCTTCCCTCCCAACCTGGTGGGACTTCTGTGGGATTGAATCTCAGCCTTCTTTGCTGAAAGCTGTTTCGTTTACACAAACTAACCTGTTGCATACATATAAAGAGCCATTAAATACTCAAAGTCTGTAATTCTCAGCAAATTTTATACAAGGCATTTATGCTGCCATCGAAATGCAAAAAGTTATGTCTGAGAGATGTTTCCAGAACAGCATAGTTAAGAGAACTGCAACTGGAATTACTTACAGACTCATTCTTTGGAATGCTAAGTAGTTTCATCACAGGTAGATATCGTGGGCTAAATTGTAACTAAGTGGGGCAGAGCCTCAGGGCCCATACAGGGCACACCCACAGCAGGCAAAACTGCAATGGACTGAAGTCAATTCTAAGTATTACTTACATATTTTGATGGGTTGATTTCCATCTACATATGGATTATGACTATAGTCAATTTTACACCAATGATTTTCCATCAACATCTAATAATAAGACACTTGCACTTTTGCAACCATGTGAAAAAATGATGTTGCATAGATCAGGAAAGATAATTATCATAAAGCTTACTTTGCTGTGTTCTGAAGTTTATCAGTCACCCATGGAGGACTGGTGGTGATGTGATATCATGTAAAAGAAAATTATTATAAAAATAATACTATCAGAGTTTCTGAGAAGAAAATTATTGAAAAATATATTGTTGATAAAAATGAAAATACAGAAACACAAGGTTCCTGTTGCAGAAGCAATACAAATGTGCAGCATGATCACATGCAATGATTGCTATGGCTTATTGGATAATAATGACAAATAAAGTTGTATCATTTTCCTAAGTTCACACATAGCTAAAATAAAATTTCTCAGTCCAAAAAATAACCCTGGGTGTATTGTTGACATGCGAGCTACATTTTTGATAGAAAAACGAATCAAACTGCTGCCTGAGATCATGTAATTTTTGTAACCACTTTTGCAGCAAACCATGGAAATACCAAAATGTTGCTGATTGATAGTTTTCAGTGCTACACATCCCTCGTCAACTTGATTACTTTAAGACAGGAAAGAACACCATCAGAAATACATAAAATATTAAAAGGAAATTTAAATTAAATTATTTCAATTTTGACAATGTATCAGCTAGTGACAACATTAGTGTTTGGGGGGCATTTATCTGCAAATTAACACAAAATGAGAACTGAATTTTTCCTCCAGTATTAGTCATGTGATGCAACCTGTAACCTGACAAAGTAAGCCAGAGAGAAGTCATAATTTGATCCTAGATGTTGCAATCAAAGTTCCTTACCTTTCAGCCTATGAGTTTGAAAAATGTGTAAGGAATAAACATGCAGAAAGCTACAGTAAACTACCTCCTTGCTAACACGTCAACTTTGGAGAATTGAACACTCCAAAGCTGGGAACTTAGAAAAAGGGTATTTGCTGATCTGACCTAAACTCAGTGCCCTTGTACCTATGCATTACAAAATAGTATTTAATTACAGAAATTTAACATTATTTGTGCTCCTGTGTGTTGGGTTGGGGGGGGTGGGGGGTGGTTTTGGTAGTAGGGGAAGGGGCTACAGTGATGGCCTCAGTGAGAAGCTTCACAAAAGCTCCCCTGACTCTGAGGTGTATCCCCCCCTAGCCCAGGCTGAGCCAATGAGCAC
>NW_010297716.1:0-9417 GCF_000700745.2 Antrostomus carolinensis | reverse complement strand
GTCTGAACTGAAACACTGAGAGTAAAATACTGATATTCTAATTACTAAAAGGAAATTTAACTCTACCCTAGCAAAACTAGGACATGGAGTAACCTGAGATCCCAGAATATTGACAGGCTCTGATATAGAACAGCAGTTGGTGTTGGTGCAGAAATGGAACTATCACATACCAAGGGCTAATAAGTTGTGATGGAATTGACATAAACTTTCAGATGTGCAATTGTCTGTCTATCTAACAGTTTCCATACTGAAAGCAATTACTATACCACTTATGAAAGCAAAAACAGAAACGAAAGCCTTCAGAAAGTTCATAAGGATCCTGTGTGACATGACAACAGAGTAGAGGAGGTTATTAAATACAATAGGAAGTTATTAAATGCAATCCAAAAGGTAAAGTTTTGTGTCAAATGAGGAGAGTAGAACAGAATATAAATCCTGTCAGGCTAAATGAATGGGAGCACTTCTAAAAGAGAATTTGAGAAACAACTTGCAAAAGGAATAAACACTAGTTTTAAATGCTTTTTCCCAAATGTATTGTGAGAAGGAGCATTGCCAAAGATTCTGTAGGCCCAGCAGACGATCCAGGTGTAAAAAGAGCACCCAGAGAGGACAAGACTCTGGCAGAAGAACATAAATAATTATTTAATTCATGTTCAGTGTGGGAGAATGTAGGAAGGTTTTCACTCCCAGATCCTGTGTTATGGATAATTAGTCAAAGGATCTGTTTCCAGTAAGTGTTATCTTGTAAAAGAAGTAAGTTTTATCCTTGGTGTACATTTTTACTTCCATGTCCAGTGTTGGGGTTTTCTTCCAGAAGGAGCAGTCCTTTGAAACCCAGTCCCATAGGATATGCACATTATTGTTTGGAATTACTTGACAGGTCAAGTTATCCCTAATTAATGAATTTTTTTCTTTAATTTAAGTTTGTTGCAGAATAGTGGCAGGAATGAAAACTGATTGCTTTTGAAGCTTGCTGAAATAAAACATTCTTTCTCCTTTCTTTAATTTCCAAAGAATGACTTTGGTTCAGTGAGTCCTACAAGTAGTTGTTTATATTTTGCCTAGAAGCAGAGGTTTCATTTGAAATAGTGCCATAATTTAAATTCTCTTTGTCAAAACTGTCTTTGGTTCTGAACACAGATGGAAAGCTCAGCTGCATCACAGGATAGAAAATTTTACTAGAGTAAGCTATATTCCAATTTGTTTGCATAGTTCCTATCTTTGGCCTTAAATGAGTTACTTAAGAGTAACTGGAATTTTTGTTCTGAATGATTTGTCACTGATTTAATCATATGCTCCACATTTCTGATTCTGACAGTAGATGTGCATATTTCCTTGTTTTATGCTTTGTGGGGTTTTTTCGACATGGGTTGATTTAGAGATTGATATCCATGTTTTTGCATAGATTTCTGTTTGGGTCAAGTTAAAGGAGAAGAAAAAAAAACCTGTAAGGTGGAAAATTCTCTAGAGAGAGTTCAATGGGATATAGAATTGAGAATCAGCAATCTATGTTACTTGAAAGTAATAAAAGTAGTTTCCAAGTTGCAACTTATTTTCTATTTTCTGCATATACTATGCTTATTATGTAGTTTGTAAATGGTGTGCTTGTGTGACAGTAACCAAAACTTGAAGCTTTAGCAAAATGATTGTGTCAGGAAGTCACAAACTAATGCATAAAGGTCTGTTTCCTTTCAGCCAGGCTACCAGTGACACAAATAGATCAGATCTGGTAAAGCACACTGGTTCATAAATACTGCACAGGGACTAGTGGAGCAGCATGATGCACAGTGGGAGATCACTTGCTTTTGAAGACTTGGGGCCTTCGTTGTTATTAATCCAACAGTGGAGGTTATAATCATGTTCTGGGGTGGAGGAGAAATACGTATACAATTTGTAGATGTGTTTAGTTAAGACAGATATTATAATTTTTTTTAGTTCTTAAACTATACAAAATGCCATTTTTCCAGTTGTGCTATGGTTACTTTGCCTTTACTTGTTCTAACTGATTACTTCCTTTTTGGCTTTTGAAAGAATGTAATCAGTGATACTGTTACTTATAATTTGGTGCTTGCTGGCTTGGGGATTTACTTGACATGGATTCATGGGTGGAATTTAAACCTGTTACAGATGTGTTAGGGCTGGAGGCAGATATGTAAGCTGCTGACTGCCCTGCACAGAGGCTGAGCTAACTCCCTAGGTTGTGGAGAACTACTGAAGGCAAGGTGAGAAACTGCTGAACATAACAAACTGAAGCTGTGTGAGAGGCTGACAGTTACAGATAGTACCCTATGGGGTGCCTGGATTTCATGAGTAGTAAAGGGGGAATTGTGTGAGCAATGTCCAAACACTGCCATCGCATGGAGGGGAGCATGGGCGCCACTTCGGAAGGTGCAGTGTTACATTTTGAAGTACCAAATTTGGATATAATTGTAGTGAAGCTGGGACCACTAAGGGAAGAAGTAATTGGAGTGGTTTGCTAATTTGTGGCAGAGAAAAGGAGTTAGAAGGGTGGTGGAGAAAGAAGATCAAGCAGTGGGGAAAAAGGGAAAGGTATGTGACCAGGTGCTCTCTGGGGGTACCTGTTGGGCAGCTTGTGCTTGATCATTGCAGCTGGAGTCTGACAGTAAACCAAACCTGTCAAGGCTGTGCAATACAAGTCAAACCTGCTTCAGCTGCTGGAGGGACTTAGGGGAGGAGGGCTTCCTTGGCTGGCAAGGGGACACCTGGGTGGGTGGATCAAGAATCCTGTTATCACTGGCTTAGTGCCTCTTCCAGGCCTGTTGTGGAACCACCAATCCATAAGAAGATGGGTATCAAAATACCTGATTTATGAGGCCTCTGGTCATTCACTGCCAATGCTATTAGATCGGGTGGTAGTTCTTGCTTCTGACAGTCATTGAGAACTTGTAATATTAGAATTTGTATCTTGTCTGCTTTTGTAGACTGGAAAATTGGAATTGCATGTAAATCAGATTAATGGATCAATCTTCTACTTGCTTCAGGGAAAATTGCTAAAGTTGCCATGACCTAAAACTAGGTCATGCTTTTGCCTTTTAATTGCAACACTGTTCTTGATCTCAGACATCTATTGTGAAGCTGACTGATTCTGTTCTTTGGAATGCAGTAATTTTGTTTTAACTTGAAATTCTTGGATAAACATCTATTTAAGGCCAAATATCAAGGTCTTCTAAAGGTCACTTAATACCATCATAACATAATAATTTCTCTGTCTGGGAATTTGTGTGTCCATTCTGCTGCTCGCCATCTCCCCTCTCCCCATCCTGCAGAAGTAGTCTCTCAAAGCTATCACCATAAAAAAAGTCCCTGAGAGCCAAAAAGCTTATTCCAAATAATAATATACTTTTGTTCTGTTTTGAAGTAGCAGACTGGTTTTCATCGTTTCTTGATGTAATAAATAAAACAAAACCAACCAAACAAAAAATCCCAAACCCTCCCTGTTTCTTGGTTTTCATTTCAGGAGTGTCCATCTCCTGTACTCTTCTTTGAAACTATCCTTAATGCAGGTTGTTCCTGTCCAGCTGTGTTCTGCACCCCAGCCTTGCTGTGTGTCATGGCAGAGCTGTTTGCGTGGTTTTTTGTCATGTGTATTCTAGGATTTTCTTAGGAATCCATTGGTGGCTTTTTTCTGTTCATGATGTCACAAAGCTCTTTGACTTTAGAACTGCTCTTTGTTTTCTCTTCACAGAGTATCAGCAGCCAGTCTCTCTGCTATTGCACTTAATGCATCTCTGTGCCCAAGCTTAGGTTTTTATTGTGAATGGACAATCCTGGGTGCTGTTTCCTATTTAGTATCAGTGAAATTCAAGAGTAACTTATTTGATATCAGAGAACTTAAGTTGTTTAACACGTTTCTATCCCATTGAGTCCCTTCTGTTTGCAGTGACAGCATACTCATGATGAAGTATATTTGTTGTGCCAGCCTGTGATATGTAGTTCAATTTAAACTTTACCCTCTCTCTTTATCAGTGTTTATAGTCTGTACAAGTTCTGCTTTCATTGTTTCTTAGAGACTTTGGTTCACACTGAACTCTAGTAGTATCATATTTTTCTAATGTTACTGATCTTTTGCTCATCCAATATTCTTCCAGTGCCTATCAGCTCCTTAAGATGAAGAATAAGGGAGGAATTTATTGGGATACCACAGAATTCCTTGGAGTTAAATGTATAAGCATGCTTTTGTACTTCCTCCACCTATGTGTGTTTACTGTTTGGAGTACTATGAGCTTCTTCATGTTTTTGAAGGCATATGGTGCTGCTGCTTGTATTTTGCCTAGATTCTAGAACATTGTAACTGCTTTTCCTGATTTTGATATACTGTAAACTCTTCATAGGTATCTCAAAAAGCCATAGAAGAAAAATATATTCCTATAGTAAGTTTCGAAGTGAGAAGAAAAAAAAATCTTGTTTTATTATTCTCACATAAATAAATATTTGTTTATGTGACCTCATTAGTGTTTATAAATATATAAAGGGTGAGTGTCATGAGGATGGAGCTTGACTCTTCTCAGTGACAACCAATGGTAGGACAAGGGGCAGTGGGTGCAAGCTGGAACACAGGAGGTTCCATGTAAACATAGGGAAAATTTTTTTCACTGTGAGGGTGACAGAGCCCTGGAACAGGCTGCCCAGGGAAGTTGTGGAGTCTCCTTCTCTGGAGACATTCAAAACCCTCCTGGACACCTTCCTGTGTGATCTCATTTAGGTTCCTGCTCCGGCAGGGGGATTGGACTGGATGATCTTTTGAGGTCTCTTCCAATCCCTGACATTCTGTGATTCTGTGATTTTTTACAATGCAGAGAGAAGTAATAAAAATAAGCTTTATTCAGTGACTTCCAAGCTGGTGGTTAAAAACACATGGATTTTATATTCTAGAGTAGAAAACTACTGTAACTTTACTTACGATGTCTACTTGCTTCAAAAGAAAAAATACTTTCCTAGACACATCTTTTAAAAAGAGAAGATAATTAAAAAAATAATTTTTAAAAATGCAAACAAATTTGAAATTTTAAAAAAGTTTTTGAGTAAACAGAGTGACTACAGTTCATGACAGCAAAATTGCCTAAATTAAAAAATTAATTTGTAATTATCTTAGGGTTAGAATTAACCTGACACTTGGGAGATAAAAAGCCTTCTTTCAACAACAGGATAAAATTTTTCATTTCTGCCTCCTGCAAATCTTTCTCTCTGCATTTTCTGTAAGCAAAAGAGATGGAAGTATTAATTAATCCAGATGGAATTTATTTTTTTGCCATGATTTATGTAACTTCATATTAATACTGTTATCTCATTTTAAGACAAAACAGATATTGCCAGTATCAATTTTGTTGGCATGTATCTAAAGTAAAAATAGGGCATCTTAATGATTGGGTAACTTCATACTGCAAACTTCAAGTTCCTAGAGCTTTTTGTTTGCTTTAGTTAATGCTTCTTTGACAAACTTTAATTGCTAGTGCTTTGCCAGTTGGCGGGGTTAGCAAAAAGGCCACAGACACCAACTTGACACCAAACCCAAACTTATTTTACTTTAGTTGAAAGCGGGGAAAAAAGAAGAATAAGCAAGGTACAAAGATAAACAGGGTAATGTACCTAATCATTGCTACAAAAGAGAAACCATAGTGATTAAGAAAGATTCATCACCAATTGCCCTAATCCCTTATCATCATCCAGATCCGTGCATCAGCTGGGCAGCCCCTGTCACAGTGAGGGACCAGAGAACTTTCCCTGCCAATTGGGAAGTCCTGTGCAGTGCGTCCACTTGTAGGTGAGGTCTCCATCTTTGTGCGAGGGTCCTACTTTTATACAATCTAACAGACAAATTACAGAGAGAGGAAGGCACAGTAATATCTGGTGGGTTGGTTTCACTTGAATGCATCCTGGATTTGACCAGGATCCGAGATGTGTCCTGGAAGCCACTATTTTGGTATTCTGCACCTAGTTTTGGATTGTAGGAGGAGAAGTCTCACTGATGCATTTCATGCTGATGTGATACAGGTTGGGAAGTTCACTCAAAAGTCAACTCTAATTTAAGGCTTATGATTTAAGCCTTTGTATATCAGCTAATTAAGAATTCTTTTTTTTTTTTTTGCATTAACTATTTAGCATCAATACACTTTTAAAATAAAATTCCTTTTTCTTGGAATATATTATGTATTTTTTAAAAATACTGTACTAGTTTCAGTGTGCAACCTGCTCTAGGTGAACCTGCTTGGGCAGGAGGGCGAACTAGATGATCTCCAGAGGTCCCTTCCTACCCCTACCATTCTGTGATGCTGCGACTGTTTTCATTCCTGGTTAAAAATAGTTGTAAATATGTCAAGAAATAATTTGCTCTGCAGTAACATAACACACTTAATGTGATAATTTGCATTTCTTGATAATATAGATGCAAATTTCTTTGAGTAGCAGGAGGGTGAGGGTGGTGGGATGAAGATAGATGGATGTTGCTTGTACTTATCTTAACAAAAAATAAAGAGAATATGCCTCTACAAATGGCCAAAGTCAGTTGTGGTATCCACTCAGAAAATTCTTATTATAATTACTTTCTACTGTGCTTCATTTTCTTGGGATGGGCAGATGGACAGCATTTTTTTTTGACAACTTTGAAGCATAGAATTTGGCAAATATATGCGTATGGTAGAGACCAAATTCACTGGAGTATACATAGTTAATTCAAATATATATAATTAAGTGGAATAAGTAAATACAAAGTAAAATGTAGAATTTAATTGTTCTGTATTCTCTTTAGCAGGTTGATAATTTAAACTTGTGCAGTTTTAACCCATATTTTCTATTCAGAGTAAGAAGAGAAAGAGCTACAAGTAGATGTCTCATAAAAATGTTGTTTCTCAGGGACACTTTTGAGTATCTTTTTGTCTTTGTGTTTTCCATGATTTTTCTATACTTTTTTTACATTATAAATACTTTTCAAAAGAAATGTGGAGTCCCACAGACTGTTTTAGCTGGGTATGGTATCTGACAAGAAGCTTTTAAAAGAAAGGAATACAACATGAAGAATGAGAATATGGCATAGGATTAAATTCCATCATTCAGACATAAAGTATCATTCTGTTTCTGTGACTGTAAAACTCATTTTTAATTAGGATCTATGTAAGCATATTATACAGTAAGTCTGGAAATCTCTTGCATGTTAATATAAGGCACGTATACTAAAAAGTAATGCTGAGAAATACTCCGGAAAGGTTCCTTATAACACTCAGTGCCTTGTATCATGGATATCCCTATGGAGAGTAACTATCCAGTATTTTATTAGTTCCTTAAATTGCTATATAATTCTGAGTTAATTGGACTTTATAAGAAGACATGATCATTGTTGTAAACAACTTTGTGCTAATTTGACTATATCTGTGAATATTAACTGATAATAGTATCCTTAGTTCTCATTAAATACTTCTCTCTTAATAGAAGAATTACGGAAATTGAGTTGGTCTGGCATTCCCAAACGGGTTCGTCCAATTGCATGGAAGCTTCTTTCAGTAAGTTGTTTTTTTTTTTTTTTTCCCCTTCCTTTTCATTTAGTAGTAATAGTTTTTTCAAGCATTGCAAATAATTTTGCTTGAGTTATAATCCATCAGTGATACTTGAAAACATGGTGTCTTGTTGCTGAGTTGTAATGAAAGTTCTGTTCTTTTGCACAATTTCAAGATTAATTTGTCAAACTGAAAGGAAAGGAAAGAGCAATAGTAGTAAATCATGTCAGCTTTATATCTTTATTTTTCTGCCTGGCTTTCTGCGAAAGAAAGGCTTATGTGATAACAGTGGTCTCTTTCAACCAATTTTGATGGAATGGTGGAGAGTTCAAAGACAAGAACATTCTTACAGTTTTCTTGAAAATAGACACACAGTAGAGGAAATGAAGCCTTTCAGTGTCCTACAAAGGGCTTAATTCTGTCTTCACATTAAAGGAACTACAAGAAAGGATTAACACTGTACTGAGGAAAAGCTGTGATGGGATCTTATGGGTTTTTTGCCAATATTCTGTAGTGGTTTAAGAAGAACAAATCTGAACCACTGTGGTCAGTTACCTTGTGGCACTGGCTCTCCTAATGTCAGACCTGTGAGTCAGTTCAGGGAGACAAACTAATTAAAAAGCTAGTAACTTTTTTGTAGTGTGAGTTTTTGGCTGTTTGAGATCTCTGAACTTTGCCTGGTGGTCAGGATTTTGCAATGGTAGTAGCTTGGGAGTCGGTTGACTGAAATACTGTGGAACAGCACACAGAGGTGTTTTGGTCAGGCATCAGAGACAAGCTTGCAGGAATCTGGTTTGCTAGGTTTGGTGTTGCAGAACTGGATTTTTTTTTTAATCTCTATATTTAAAAAGGTTCTTCTGCAAAAATACAATGTATTCCTCATAGGAGTATTTTTCATGTCAATCTTTTCAGCTATAATACTTGCAATGGCAAATGGTTGTGCATTTTAGCTGTTCTTTGTATGCCTGTGGTTGGGAGAAAAACTTGTGAAGATGTTTGTATTAAAAAGAAGCAAAAATCTCATGCTGTCTGCTCTCCAGAGTCTGTGAAAGACACTTTATCAGCAGTTCTTCATGCATTTAAGAACTGTTTAAAGTTCTGAGTTATATACACAACAGCTTAACACTATTGAATTTTTCAGAGAGTAGACTTAAATAGCTTTGCTTTTTATAGAATAATCCAGCAGGGAATGCAAAGTATTTACTTCAGATTGAGACTGATTTCCAGTGACTGAAAGAGTCTCTCTTGTTGATGAGTTCTACTAAATTTGCAGCTTAGTTCCTTCTGATGCTAAATGCAGATGCAGCTTCTTAATGGTGGATATTAAAATATCCTGCTGTAACTGGAATTAAACTTGCAGTGTACAATTTATTTTAGTTCTGTTTCAAAAGTTGTTAGCTGAGATTTTGGTAATGAAAAGAGCATTTTTTTTTTTTTCCTTGAAGTTTAGGATGCCTATTTTAAAACACTCAAAGTAAAAAAAACAAACAAAAAAACTCCCAACCCAAAACCCCCCAAAACCCCCACAAACCTGGCTAACTCAAAATTGACTTTGAAACACAATAAGCTAAAGCATAAGTGTAGGTTAAGTTCTGAATCAGAGGACTGACACTGAGGTTTAGAGAACTGGATTTATGCAAAGGTTAACTTCAGTCACTTTCTTACTTTCAAGTAAGAGCATCAGCTTTCCATGAGCTTCAACTTCATTCCATAAGTTGATTTTAGTTTAGTATTCCTGAGATTCCCAGTTTAGAGAGTTTCCTAAGTGTAGAGTTCCCTTGTTTTGTTGTTTTAACCTCTCCAGTTCAGGATCCATTCCAGTTCAATTCTTATCTTTGGCTGTCTTTGCCATACCTCTGCAAAGAAACTGTCTTCAGCCTGCTACAGGCCCCCAGATCAAGGAGACCAA
>NW_010297715.1:2560-16023 GCF_000700745.2 Antrostomus carolinensis | reverse complement strand
CATGGAGTCCTCCATGGCCTACACATAGGTCACTGCTCTGCCACTTAATCTCCATGGGCTGTGGGGGACTTTGTCTTCTCCTACTCCATTTGGTTGAACTGCATGTCTTGAGGTTGTCTGTCTTTTTTGCCCCCTCCTCCTCCTTCTTTGGCAAAGAAACTCTCTCCTGTCTGTCTGTCCTTTGGATGGTCATCTTTTGTTCAGGTCAATGGCCTCTCCTCCAGGTTCTCTCCACCTACTTCTTTTCAGGACAGTCCTTCCCCTCACAAATATGGATTCTCAGAGGCATTTCTCTAGTTCTCATTGGCCCAGCCTGCGCTGGGGGGTCTCCACCTTGGAGCCAGAGGAGCTTTTCGCTCTCACAAGGTGGCTCTTCCCTCACTACCAAAAAAAATGTCCCCTCCCCACACACACAAACCCAACACACTTGGATTGTTAAAAATGTGAGGAAATAACATAATGCAATGGGTGAGCAATTGTCTAATGAGTCAAGCTCAAATGGTTACAATAAATGGGGTTACACTGGGCTGGCCCCACAGGGATCCATCTTGGAGCCAATGACTTGGACACAGGACTTGAAGGACTGCTAACAAATTTTGCCAATGACACCAAAATGGGAGGATCTGTGGACACTCTCAAAGGCAGAGAGGCCCTGCAGAGACATCTAGATAAATTAGAGAGCCAGGAAATCACCAAATGTATGAATTTTAACAAGGTCAATTGCTGGATTTTGCACTTGAGACATGGCAACCCTGGACACACACAGACAAGGGAATGAGAGGCTGGAGAGCAGCCCTGCAGAGAGGGACCTGGGGGTTCTGGTCCATGGCAAGTTGCACATGAGCCAGCAGTGTGTCCTGGCTCCCAAGAGGACCAACCGTGTCCTGGGGTGTATCAAGCACTGCACTGTGAGCCGGTTGAGGGAGGTGATCGTCCCGCTCTACTCTGCACTGGTGCGGCCTCACCTCGAGTACTGGGGGCAGTTTGGGGTGCTACAGTATAAAAAGGATATAAAGCTACTGGAGAGTGTCCAGGGGAGGCCACTAAATTGGTGAAGGGCTTAGAGAAAAAGCCATATGAGGGGAGGCTGAAGTCGCTTGGTTTGTTCAGCCTAGAGGAGACTGAGAGGGGATCTCATCTCTGTCTATAACTTCTTCACAAGAGGAAGAGGAGGGGCAGGTGCTGATCTCTTCTCTCTGGTGACCAATGATAGGGCCAGGGGAAATGGCAGGAAGATGTGCCAGGGGAGGTTTAGGCTGGACATTAGGAAAAGGTTCTAGACCCAGAGCGTGGTGGAGCACTGGAACGGGCTCCCCAGGGAGGTGGTCATAAACCTTTAATTCAGCCAACTTCGAAGGGCTTATCCACAAAATCTCTCTACCTAGCCACCCTATCATGGCTTGCACACTGATTTGCAGGATCAAAGCTCAAGCACTTGGGGAAAGAAATGTCACTGTCTGGTATCCTGCAAAAACTAAAAGCCTTGAGGCAGATTTCTTGTCTTTTTACTTGTGCTGAATCATATCTTAGCTCAAGCAGTATCATTGACTTGACAGGTACTGTACTGTAAATTATATATATATTTAAATATACATATTGAATATAAAAAGAGTGATCTATTATACTGCAAGATGTATATTCTAATAAGAAACAATATAATGTAGGGAAGCTAAGAGTTTTTAAATGACAAATACTAAAATTCAGAAGTCTGAGTAACAAGATGAACAAAATTTAGAAGTTACATAAACTGTTGTAGTAGTAGATTAAATGCTAATTCTGTTACCAGATGGAACCACAGATTAACCTCAATACAGGAACAGAATAACCATGACAGGTTATATGGGTCTGCGTCCTGCAAATTCTTTCAACTTCCCCTTTATCCTTTTTCAGAAGAGGCTGGTAATCTAAATTAATCTAAACTATTAATGACACTGGATCTAGCCACAAAATGGAAAGAAGAAACAATAGTATACCTGTTTAGGAGGCAGAGATGAAAAGTTAGATGTCCAGTCTCTGCTACTTTCTCCTTCAAAGAGAAAATGATCAGGTAAATAAACTAGTCAAATATCAGTACCTAAAGTACATCTAACCCAGTGAGAAGAGTAAAACTGATAGCTTTAAACCTGTGTCTAAGTCTCAGGTTGTTCTGGATGCTCAGTGCAGGGCTCTGGAGACAGTCTGTTCTCCATACATCAATATATTAAAAAAATATTTTCAAAACATCAATATGCTGATATCAAATTAACATAACTTTGCAAAGATATTTCCACTCAAGACAAATTGCATCTGATACTGCTAGTGACTCAGGTGTCCTATAAATATAGAATTTTTCTGCTAGTAAAATACAAGCACGCTAACAGCTTAGGTAAATATTTGCATGTCTCTGCAGAACATGCTTCTGTCATATACTCCTCCAGTTAGATATTCATATGGATGCTCAGTACTGTGCATGGATCAGATATCCAACTGCATGAACATCCTTGCCAACACAGGGATAGAAACAGAGGACTGGATGCAGCACTTTTGCAAGCAGAAAAAGTGCTGCAGGGAATCACTTTTGACATCCTGTCTTCACTCTCAAATCTGAGCTGTGACCTAGTAAAATTTATTCAGTTAGAGATTCTTCAAATTGAATATGGTCTTTCTCAACCATAATAAATTGCCTAGAGGAAGACTTGGGCCTTTGTAATTGTTTACTGCAACAAACATCTCCGGTAACAGATAATTTTTGACTTTCAGGTCCAGACAGATATACATTTCAAACACATGAGGAAGAATGCTAAAAAGGAAAACTGGCCCATGCTAAAATATCCTTGAAGGAAAAGGTAAGCCTGTGAATGTATTCCCACAGGAGATGCTTTTCTCCATAAAAAGTGCATTTATTTCCTTTTAGGAAAATGACAAGGTATGCCAAGACCCTTTATAGAATACCACAGACCAGTGATCTACTCCACAGATCAAGTCTGTGAGTAATTTAAAATTATTAAGCGCTAAGAAACCATAAAATTGCTTCAGTGGATAAATAGTTCAAGAGCTGTGGTTATTGCTCCATCGACAGCTTTCCAATTGATCCGAATTCACCATAAGTGTTCTGCAGCTTTAGAGGCTTAAACTGTATAATTTATCTCTCATTCGTAAGCAACAAGTAGTTTATATTAAGGCCACTGAAGACCTGTTAACAGCAAAATTTGCAAGCTGAATTATTAGTACGTTAATTTCACTGATCTCCTTTCACATGTGACCTTTGTGACACAAAGAAAAAAGTTAATATTTAAAAGCCAGGTAGGTTATTTGTCAGGAATAACAAGAAACAGCATCTTTTTGCCAGAATGGCATTTAATTGAGAAGGAGGTTACAGAACAGTAACTAATTGCTTAATTGTTTTGAAAGGACAAGCACTAGAAAGTATGACCTTTCATTGACACTTTGCTACAATAAAACATTAATTATAGCTGAATTTCAATGGGTCTTTTGTGGGAACACATGACATTTGTATTTATACCAGACAAGTTTATTCTGGTTTACTTTTATAACAAAAGTTTATTTTTATAAGTAAAATTTACTTTTATAACAAATTCCTAATGCTAAATTACATTGGCTCTTGGTTAGATATGTCCAGAAATCTTAATAATATCTTTCTCTGCTAAGTATTTCTTGCATTTAAAAATTAGTATTTCTCACAGTCCAAGGAGCTCGCTGCATGTAATTTAAAGAAACATACTGAAAAAGACAAACTGAAGAACTTAAGTAGACTAGAAGAGCCTTCTTTTAGCTGCCGATTATCTGTCTTTTAGAAGTTTTCACAACAGTAGACACTAGCTTTCACGGAGTTCGCTGCTTTAGTCCAGCAAAGTCAAGGAACAAGACAAAGAGTCTAGGACTCTTGGATTAAAAAAAAAAAAAAAAAAAAAAAAGGGATCCTGATGAAGATCACATTGCACTAATTCAGCCTGAAGGTAATGGTGTTGAGGAGTAAAACATGACAATGTAAGATGCAAAGAGATGATGTGATACAGAAGGTCTGTCCATTCATGCAGTCAAGTCATTTTGTTTCTGCTGGTTCTATGCTCCAGACTTTACCCTGTGCTCTTTCTGCTTTAAGTCAGACATATCAGACTCACCAGACTGTCAGAATGAAGAGGCTGCTCTATCAGATTGCTGGGACAACAAGGCATCTGCACACTACCCAGAGCCCCCTTTAAGAAAACATTTTGAAAAATAAAAAAATAAGTCTGGGAAAATCCTGTCATGAACATAGGGGCATTTTGATTGCTCACTGCTGTTTAAGTTTGTGAGGGGCCCTGAGACTCCCAGGCAATTATCCAAAATCCTGCTCTGCTCATTCCCACATGTTCTCTACAAACACAAAGCCTAATGTAGCAATAAAGACAACCTCTCCCTCCAAAGAAAACCCCTCTGGATGAAATGAAATTTGGGACATGCTGATAAATCACGGAGGACCCAGGACTCACCCCTCAATGTGGCATCAATGTTTTGGTCTGGCTGCTCCCAAATGTCAGCCAGGATGGGGCAGGCAGCCTACACAGGAGCTAAGATCAGCAAAGCCTACAGCCCCTAGTCAGCACTTCCCTTCACAGTATTCAGTCAGAAGCTTTCTTCACAAGCAGGTGTTCAGCATGGTAACTTTGGACAGGCTGCTCTAGAGTTAGCAAAATCCCTTTCTCTCCACCTCGTAAGAAAGCAAAACATGGAAGTAACCTGGACATCTTCTAGTTCCTGAACCAATTACACACTTTGACTTTACTTTTCCTGTGGCTTACAAATCTCTTCAGATAACATGTATTCCACCCACATCTTTTATCTTGAAAAGTAGGTTTACAAAGCTTTATTTCAACCACCGGTTCCAGACTACAAAACCTTGTCAAAGTGGACACCACTGCAGAGAGCACACCTTCACCACTGAAACATTGGCAGAGATTTTAACAACTGTTTTAAAAACCTCCTTTTAAAGCATACACAATATTTCTGTTTGGTAAATACTGCTTTTCTTCTCCAAGGCAAGGCAAGTAATTACTGACATTTTCTTTTAAGCTTGATTCTTATCACACCAAACACCTTGCCTTTGATCAATATGCCTGTCCATGGGGTCCCGTAATTTTGACAATCTAAATCAACACATAGGATTTTTTTTTTTTTTTTTTGCTTGAGGGAGTAGAGGTCAGAGATTCCTAAACACCACAGCTCCTGTCACTTCATTTTTTTCCAGTTTCATCAAATAGGAAAGTTAAAAGCCATGAGCAGACTGTTCCTGGCTGACCAGCAGCTTGAAACTGTAGTGAGGAGCTCTTGCCTCCCCCATGAAATCACACACACACCTGTCAGGGTTCATTCAGATCTCTGATTTACAGGACACATTCTCTGTGATTTAAACTTTATTTCATGAGCTTATTAAGAAATGTAATAAAAACCCACAACAAACAGGGAATCAGTCTCCTTTTGCTTAGACTAGTCTATCATGTTAATTCACTTATTCACCTTTAAAATCATAAGGTTCATAATTTATAACCCATAACTCTTAATATTGTGCACCCATGAACCATTAGTTACCTAGCAGATGGTTAGAATGCTCATCCTGCCTCCTCCATCACGGTGGCAAGTGTCCCCTCTATCACATTGGGAGGCAGAAAAGCCTCAGCAGTCCAGCTGCTGTTGGATGTGATTCAAAACCCCCAGCTCTGGTGTTTGAACTATACTATTTCCATAAGTTAGTGGATTCTGGGGAAACTGCCAGACAAAAGATAATTGCTGTTGGAGACAGCAGTTTGCAGGGGACCATGGCTGCACAATGGCCCCTCAGCTCTTCCTGGCCACCTGTCCTGACTGCCTGGTGCTTTCACTTTGCCTAAAGGTGCTGTTCCCAGCATACATCAAGATCTAAATTTCCTACTAAAGCAATTCAGAGTAAATTTTTAATCTATCCCAGTAAGTAACCAAACTGCAGCCTTGCTAGCTTTAATGTTAGTCAAATCGCCAAGACATGAGGAGAGTATCTTGCTGATTCAGGTTCTGCAAAAGATACTTATGAGTCTTTGCTTTCTTCTTCCCTAAATAAACTCAGAATATCCCCAGATAAAAGAGCTGTTAGAGCAAGGCAAAACTAAGAATATCCTAAATAATACTAAGTCAATCAAGCTCGAGTTTTGCTTGACTTCCGCTGTAGAGCTATGTGTCCTTAAAAGGACTAAACAGACACAAAATATTGGCTTTTGCTCAGCACCCAGGGAAAGTCCAGCCCCGGGCAGTCCTAACATTTCACATAGTCCTGGCATCAGCAAATTAGGAATCTAAATTTGCTCAGAGATATGGTTTAGTAGTGGACAGGTACGGTTGGACTCAATGATCTCAAAGGTCTTTTCCAACCAGGCAATTCTATGATTCTAAATCTTAAAACATTTTTTTTTTATTAACTGGACATGCAAGGGACAGACATAAATTCAGTTTTTAATGCTAGCTACGTGAGAGCATTTCATTTATTACCTTAGACATAAAGACTGAACCAAACCACAGACACTCTGTTCAGAGTGAGCTGGAGCTCAGGTCTGCCTCAAGAGCCAAATGAGCCAGAGACTAATGGTGAGAAGAAAAACAAGACTGATCCTGCTTCAAAACTTCACTTTCTTGAAAAACCCCAAAGTCACAGATTGGGTTCCGGTATTGTCTGCCTGACTGCTGTCCCTAGGGTAAAGGAAGCACTCTGTGCAGGAACTGTAGGAGGGAGGAGTCCTGTCCCTGGACAGGAGCCCTGCAAGGCTGCCTGTAAGTCATTGGACACAGAAGTGCTTTAAGGGAGAGAAGAAGGAGAACTAACAGGGTGATTTGAATTCTGAATCCTCTTTGAGTGCTTACATATTACTGGCAGGCCTCTTGGCAAAGCCAGTTTTGATAACTGTTCAGTCCTGTCTATCAACAGGACAAGGGGTAATGGTATTAAGTTAAAAGAGAGTAGATTTAGACTAGATATAAGGAGGAAATTTTTTACAATGAAGGTGGTGAAGCACTGGCACAGGTTTCCCAGAGAGGTGGCAGAAGCCCCATCCCTGGAAGCATTCAAGGTCAGATTGGACAGGCCTCTGAGCACCCTGATCTAGTTGACGGTGTCCCTGCTCACTGCAAGGGCGTTGGACTAGACAACCTTTAAAGGTCCTTTCCAACCCATAGAATCTATGGCTATTTTGGCAAAGTGAAGAAATAGGGCATTATCCTTTTCCATAAGAGATCTTGCTGCTATACATGAGAGAAAAAAAAAAAAATTTGGCCAGTGGCAAACACAGAGCAAAGGAAGTCTTAAACACTAGATTGGGGGTGGGGGGGGGTGGGTGGGGAGCTTGGCATGGAATTAGTTCAAACAGTACCAAGAAAATGTAGCAATTACCTGACTGTAAAATAGAAAGAGATGAAATCTCTTTGACATAAAGAAGTGTAGTTATGTAAAAGACAGGATTTTTGCAAGCTAGTTTAGTTTCCCTTATATAACAGCTTAGACACAAAAATCTTGAGGAAGTGTAACACTGAAGATGAAAATGCAGTTACATACAGTTGCACTTCAGAAACGACTAATGACACTTAAGAGAAGGGCAAAACAATGTAGTGCATGTGTGCCAAATTCTTTTTAAAAAGAAAAAAAGTAATTGAAAAATCTTGTGCAGCGAGTTTTAAAAACGGAGCTTGCCCAAGTTCATCACATAACCAGGTAATATCACTGTATATTACAACTTCAGATCTAATCTTGCAGAATCCTGTTTACTCAGGACCTGGGACTAATGGATTCTCACTGCTTCCATGTGTGCATGCCTTGCTAACCATCCTCTCCACAGGCAGAAGCAAGCTATTTTTTTCCGGATAAATCCAGCAAATCCCCTGATGGATGCTTTTTACCACCATTTTAACAGAATCACTTTAATGTGACAGATGCAACTTGAAGCTTTTTTCATGTGGGCATTTCGGTCTCCCATTCCACCATCTGATAGGATCTGATGAAATAAGCTGAGAAGCACAAACTGAATTTTTGAACCTACAGTTATCAACCATTTCAAAGTTCCCTCAAAGCACACACCTGGGGTACAAGATTAAGATTTTCTTTTGTAGTTCATTCTTGCTTCTGCACCTCAATTTCTCCCAGTCATGCAGTGTGTACATGCAGTAAAACTTGCTGAGTCCTATTAAAGCAGATATCAATATCATAAAGAGTGTTCTAAAGGCAGTGATACAGTATCACCCAAAGGATAGTGTGAAAAATCCATGTGGCACATTGCAGGTAAATGTAGGAATTAAATCAGAAAATGATCAAGCAGTTTAAATGCATACTGCTGTCTTTTTACTTTATGCAGAGGGGAAAAAAAGTTTCATTCTTTCATGAAAATATTTAGAAGAATTCTCAAACCAAGGCTCTTCATTGACAGAGTACAGACACAGCAGGCCCGCTCCTAACTGTATTCAAGCATGAACAGTTCACCCCTAAAAACAGACCTGCATAAATCATTCCTGCCACTTGACAGAAATTTAATCCTGTCCTGGAAACTGATGCAAAAGTCCAAATAGTTTTCTTTCAGTGAGAAGGAAAGACATATGAGTTTTCATTGTCCCCATGCAAAACAAAATCTGGTGCAAAGCAACAGCTTGTATCAAAGCAATTGGCTAACTTCAGCAAAGAGGCTGCCAGAGGATTCTATAGGAAATGGGCAATATAAGCTATAAGGACATTTCAGATTGTAATTTTTTAAAAGCGGATCTAAAGCCTTCAATGCAACAGTGTTTGTTGTATTCCTGTCTGACTAGAAAAAACACTGTCCATAGTTTGTGACAATTAAAAATGTTTTCTAAATTAAATAATAAAGTAAAAATTGTTCTTCTGAGCAAGTGAAGAGAGAGAAAACCTAAAAAATAAGTCTTTCTGAGAAGACTGAGAATTTTCTATAGCCTCAATAACACATCCATGACAAATTTCAAAATAGGGGCAGCTGATTCCCAGAATCATGGAAAGTAGGAGATAAACAGCTTCAAGACTGAAATGCTAGTGGTGATATACTTGGAGATGAACAAGAAGTTTCTATAGGCCTTTAGAGCAATAGCCCAGGCATTCTGTAACCATGTATCCCTGTAACATAATATTGCTGTCTGGCTACAGACCCCAAGCCTTACACTTAATTTGCAAGTCATCAGAACAGAGGCTCGTCAGCCTTTCTCTGTCTGAGCTTTTTTTGACCTGCCTTCAGATTTGTTTCACCTGGTTTAGTGGTGACAGCAATTTTTCTAGTTTATTTTAACTTTCTTCATATGCAAGAACCATAGCAATATATAAGTAGTAGTACCAAGCCTTTATTTCCTATACAATGCGATATTTACGGCTCTAACATAATGACGTACTGTACATGATACACATGATACACATGGGCACCAAAAAAGTGCAAAGTCAGACATAACATGGAGTTACAGACCACTGAAGAATGAACAAAGGTGAAAAAGCGTGTCAGCAAGCAAAGAAAAATGATCCCAGGTGAAACCTAGAGAAAAAAAAAAAAATCACATAAACATCATATTCCTCCTAGTGAAGGACCCCAGACACTGATGACTCACCACAGCATCCCATCACCAGGATGAAATAACCAAACGTAGACCTAAGTGGAACAGAGGAAGGATGCGTGTAATACCAGGAAAAGGCGTACAAAATGAAGAATTCAAGCTTAAATATTTTTCCCCCAACAATTAGGTCTGGACTGACCATGATTAGACTCTCAATTATATTAAAAATAAATTTTTTGGTTTTATATAAGGTGTACTACCTCTTTGCCCATACACAAGATTTTAAGTACAACAATAGCAAGTCAAGTTTTTGTTCATTCAGGCATGTCATAAGCACATGCAATAGGAAGCTCAGGCAAAGGTGATGAATGACTCTCTTTTTACATAGAGAGGTACACAATGCTGAAAGCCTCCTGCCAGAGATAAACTTCTGTTTATCGCTGTAGTAATAGAGCATGCCACAATAAGATGCTGGAAGGAAAAAACAGCCCTGGAAAATCAAAGCATAGAGTTGTGCAAAACAGCAAAGTAGCATGATCCCCTTGCTTACTTTTGCTTGTGACAGTATCGGACATCCTGGCTTTTACACAGTGTTGTCTCTACTCTACTAAGAGATTACTGTGAATTTGGCAGCAGCCTGTGTTGGAAACGGTGGCCTCACTCAGCATCATCAGTCTTCACTTATCCTTCCTATCTGTCTAGAACTAAAGAAAGCCTCCAAGGCTTTTTCTCCTCTCTCTCTTCTCACATGAGAGCCCTCTCTGCACACCTTCCACCTACGTGCCCCCTTCTCACAGCAGCAACAAAGCTGTACACACACCATTGACAATAGCTTTGTGTGTCCCATTTTGCTCTTCAGTACATGATATATTTCGGGTCTAAAAAGGAATCTACAGTTGTGTTTAGCAATAAAATTGTATTCATATATTTCCTTAATTCCATTTTCATAGTAATGTAACTTCTAAGTCTGAAATATAGAGATTAACTTTGGAAAAATATGTTGCCATAACAACATATCTCCCAGACAAACTCATTTAAATATAGGGGAGAACTGGGGAGAACAAAAAACAATTTGAAGATAATTCCTTTAATTCCAAACCAAAATAATCTATTTCAGGATTATTCTGTCTGCACAGTCCCCAATTTAATAGTAGTTAATCCACTGCAGTTGAGTTGCATCACCTTCCATTTCTATCTTTGATTATTTCTTTTTTTTATTTTTTAAGCCAAATATATTTGCTAGCCCAAACACAGCTCCACAGTCTTATTTGGCTTGTTCTTTGGACTTTCCATGCTCTACTTTCCTATCCAGTATATTCTATATTCGCTATAGCACACTATTATTAATTAAAGCCTCTGTGGGAAACAGCTTCTAGGCTACAATCTGTGCCAACAATTTCAGCTTTATTTGAATGGAATAACAATAACATCTAGAGTGAATATGCCCTGCAAATATGTCCTGCTGATAATTTATCAAGTAATCATTGTGGACCATACAGAGCGCACATAATAGATTTGGAAATTCATCGAGAAAAAGAAGTAGAAGCTGTTTTATATATTCCATTTAAATGATGTGAGATACCTGATATTTAAACAGAAGTAGTTTTATGGTACAAAGTCCTTAGCAGCTTGCTGTAGCTTTGGAAGCCTAGCAAATCCACATACAATGCTGCAAAAAATGATAGCATGGATGTTCCCTCCAGATCCAGAGTTGTGAAATTCACACCACCTTCCTTACAGCATACACACGAGACAAACACTTCCTCTTTTCTCTTTGCTATGTCAGTTGCAGTGTGTAAGCTGCCTGCTTTCCAGAGCAATTATACCTTTCAGGACACAATCAGGTCAAGAACTTTCTAATTATATCCTATTATTGTGGACTTCCTCCATTTTGAAATTTATTTCTTCTCTCTCCTATGTCCCCTTCCTAGTTTTCCTAAACATTGGATTCTCAAAAGACCAGGCACGAACTAGAAGCTATAGAGGACAGAGCAAAGAAAATGAGCAAGTTTGGGAGAAACTGTGGAATACAGTAACCATTACATTAAAATTCTCAGTGCATACAGTGAGGACCACACCAACAGCATTAGCTGAGAAGGAACATTCAGTGTTTCCTGCTCTACAGGTTCATGAACATCCCCAAAGCTTGGTGCCTTAGGAGTTTCTTCGCTCTCCTCTTCACAAATTCTAATCCTGAAGAAGGGCAATGAAACAGTTTCCAGGAGCCTTTTGCAAACCATCACCCCACTATTTCTCCTTTTTCATTTGTATACAGAACAAAGAGCTGCCATAGGCCAACAGATTCCTACCTAGAAGGACTCTAGTCCAATATCTGCATAAGCTGGAAGTGTCATTAACCAACAAGATTGCTCTCCTGGGCTTCAGCATATTTAGAGTATAGATAGTATGCACTATATTTGTTTCCCCAGAAGGTCAGTGCCTTGCAAGCATGCACTGGACATGCACTTATGTTGCTTGCTGCTGCCATTTAAGTATTTCTACATTAAATTGCCAAAATATTGAGAAACTATTAAAATGTGCATGAAGCCAAATATTACCTCTATATATGTATATAAATCAGTATATTGAAGCAGTGTACTGAATGCGCAGCATCTGTGTTTGCTGTGTTTTCAGAATTTACTCTCAAAATCTTTGAGCAAAGTCTGAGCCATATATTCAGACTACAGTATTAAAATTAACATTGTAGACATGTCATCTTTTATGAAGCTGACAAACAACAGCAAGTCCACCACCCTCTCTGATAGGTCATCTAAAAGTTTAATTATCCTACTAGAGATTTGCATCTTATTTTAATACTGAAACTGTCAAATTACAGCTTCTAGCCACTGAATCTCATTATCCCTTTGTCTTATAAGTTCCCTAATATCTCTTTTCTGCTTTAGTACAAGTCACCCCTCGGTTTCCTCTGATAATTAACTGAGCTTCTCGGTTTTCCAGCCTCAGAATTATTTTTGTAGTGTTTATTTTAACACTCTCTAGTACTGCTAGTGTACTCCCTCTACTTCTTGGAATTAAAGAAATCATTTAGTAGAGGTTTTAAAATGCAGCAATGTGATGTCACCACACTCCTTTCTGTCTGAGAACTTAGTTTTCTTAGACCCATAGTAGTTCACTGAAAACTTTTATTGTAATTCTTCTCTTTGGCCATCCTAACCTTGGGTTTGCATCTCTACTTTCCAGAGAAATTCATCACTCTGGGATGTATGTCAAGGACAGATGGTGAAAGTATGGTGGTGAAGATCACCAAGTACAATGAAGACATTCTGGTGCCAATTTTCCAGGTAATGCAAGACATGACCATTCCTCCTCCTAAACCACAACCAAGGTGTCCACTATTGCTTTGCATTCATTATTATCAAATGAAGCTCATACTTTGTGGTTATTAAAGAAGCAATTCAGATGTCTAACAGTAATCTCTTCTTCTCCCTTCTTGTGTCTTCTATGAAATCTATACAGTTCAGTTAGCAGAACTATATGCTCACAGGTTAAGATAGGAACAATAATTGGGCCAAAAACTAATTCATGAGACCCTAGCAGTAACATTTCTACTCATTGGTACAACCTGATAAAGACTCATGAGTGAGATCATAAATGGCCTTCATTTTAACTATATATAACAGGATTTCGTAGTACCAAATTATTGTAAGCAATGATGCACCTCTACAGAAAGCTGAATATATCACTAGTCTCTGCCTTCCATTTTCCCTTAAGATTACATGACCGTTTCTCTTCAGACTTTATATGACTGTTCTTTATGTTGAAAGTAACACAAGAATTCTGCCAATGTAAAAATACAACCTCAGAATAAAAATCAGTGAAGTGTCTCTGAGAAGGAAAAGGTAGAGGAGGCAAAACAGGCAGAATAAATGCATCTCCTACACACACCTCCAGTGAATTCCAAG
>NW_010297715.1:412-2533 GCF_000700745.2 Antrostomus carolinensis | reverse complement strand
GGGGGAGGGGTCTGTTGAAGTATAAAAAGGAGTACTTGGAAATATAAGTACAGTACACAGAGAGCAAAAGCCATTCCAGTTTTATACTTTAGATAAGGTCAAGAACTATATGTACATGTAAATATTTCATATTCAGAGATAATGAAGGAGGTTAACTTCATTAGCAATTGATTAACATTCACAGTACAGTAGCAAAAGCAAAGTGTAGGATGTAAGAAATAACCAGAAGGGGTACTGTGAGCATGGACTTGTCTTTTCAAGATAAATAATTATTAAGGTAGATCTTAATCTAGGAAAACTTGAAGAGTATAACTACCAGAGACAATGCAAAATCACTTAATCAGCTACACAAGATAATCAAGAAAAGAGGATCACAGTGAGAAATATGCAGAAAACAATGTCTCTGACATAATACTGTTTTCGGGCTGAAATTTAATCACCTGGCAGCAAGAACTCTTATGGTGCTGGGCTGCAAGGATCCAGATCCCTTTGTAGAAATAACTATCCAGTTATTTGGTATTTTGAATGATCAGAAGAGGATGGATGGTCAGATAGTCAAAGTCGAGTTTTACACCAACCTAAAACTTGCTGAATGAATGCCAAAACAAGTTAGTTTGTCTGACTCCATTGGCCACTTAGCAATTTAGGTAAATCTATGCTCTACTGTCAATGATGCTTGTGCTTTTTGCCTCAAATGAACAGTGCATTTGTATGGATGTGCTCTCATTACAACTCTTTATTACAGGCTGGTTTCTGAAGTCTAGAGAGTTCAACTTGTCTGAAAATTTGCTAACCAAACAGAATTTCAGATGCAGTGTGTTTCCTCTCAAATCCCACAGCATTTCTTGCACAAGCTTACAACTTGCCCCAGTCCATCCAGATGAACAGATACTGGTATGGTATATACATATGTAGGCAAAAATAAAATGAACAAACAAAAAGCGAGAAACAAAATCCCAGCACATAGTCGTTCAGGAAGACTGCAGCAAAAGCAGTATATTTGAATATTGATTTAGTCATCCTTCATGCTGAATGGAAGTAGATTAGTGAAAGCATGTGAAATTGCAGTCTAGAGGCCAATGCTTGTCCAAAAGGACACAAATAATAGCTACAGCCACACAGAAATTTGACTCGTACAGTTGTAACTCATTCTACTAAAGCAAACTCTCAGTTGATATTGTGACTGACAAAGTTTTTGAAAAATCATTGGTTTCTTTTTGTAATTAAGCATTCCTAAATGCAGTCTCATTTTAGTGACCAATTCACTATGTTGCAGTCCTATAGAATACTATGGAATAGACATTTAGCTGTGGAACATTTTAAGGTATTATTTAATATGTCTAGTGAAAAGTGAATTGAAGATATTTTAATCACTCCTTGGTTGTAGCAAAACAGCAAATCTAAAGCAGGGTCTTTACATGAATCCACTAACCCAGATTTTGGCACTGTGTCCTTAGGCACTGCTACCCCAAACCCTGACGTACCCTGTCCATACCACACCTCAGGCTGTTATTGCCACCCCTCTCCTACAACGCACAGGAAATACTGGGTTCTGTACTTTGGTGTTGCTGAACATGATGGGAAATTCAGACTGTAACTGCTCAGCAGTGGTAATTTGTGACTGAGGGATGATCTGTTATGTAGGGCAAGAAGGAGGGGTTAAATTGGCTGGAAGCAGGGATGGGTGACAGAGAGACGCCTCCTCACAGGGGACCTGGGTAATGAAGTAAGAAACCACCTCAGTGTTGCCTTGTAGCCACCCTGGAAAGGCAGTGCTCAAGGGCCCAAGCTCAGGGGCCAGCATAGCTGGGCTGGGGATGGACCAAGGGCCAGGCTGAGGTGCCCCACGCAGCTGCTCTCAGGGTGAGTGTTGGTGCCAGGGCGTATGGCATCGGCTCCTGAGGCATCTTAGCTGACTCCATGTAGAACCATGTATTGTGGTAGGACTTTGCTCAATGCATTTTTCATTACATTTTTTTTTCTATTTAACCACAGATGTGTCTCTAATTCACCTTGAGGGGTACCATAAAAATTCCTCAACACTCAGAAATTGGGAACTGGAGAATTAGAAAAGCTAAACAGATTTTTGTTCCTATTACAAACAGACAAATTTATGCCTAA
>NW_010297715.1:0-335 GCF_000700745.2 Antrostomus carolinensis | reverse complement strand
CTTAGCCTACATCTTGTGACACTTTGTCATATTTACTCCCAGCATTGTGTATTTTAGGCACGTATGAGAGATCTTTCAGGGAATAATATAAGTTCAGCCTCTTGATGAGCCTCTGGGATTCTTTGTAGTATGTTTATCTGCACCTCTTAAACCATCAGCACTTGTCTACTTTAAACAAAATCCCCACAAAGGATAGCTGTATTCCTTAATGGCAAAATATTTCTGGCTCTGGCCATTCTGTGGCATTAGACTTAAAGATCTTCTTTAAGGACTACTCCTCAGAAGTCATACAACACATTTCACACACACAGAATCACACAGAATCACAGAATGTC
>NW_010297714.1:0-11439 GCF_000700745.2 Antrostomus carolinensis | reverse complement strand
TCCCTAATATTCTGTGATTCTGTGATTTTTTATAACAATGCAATCCAGGTCCTTAATGGAAATGTTGCTCTATTCTGTTAATTAATACTAATTTAGTATTCAAGCAAAAGAAATAAGCAATATCTGCTAACAAAACTGCTGCTAAAATACACTGGGAGATAAAGTTTGTCTAAGGAGCAGAGGGTACTAGTGTCTAAGAGACTTAGGAATAGGCAATTCTCGGAGAAAGTGTTGGTTGGGTTTGGAGTCATATCTGTCTGGAGAAAGTTTTGGTCATGTAAGTTTGAAGGTCCTATTCTCTTTTGTAAATGACTATACAGGATGCATGACTACAAGCAGCGCACTACAGCCTGCAAAATGACAAGGAAGTCAACACTTCACAGAAACCTTGCAGCACCAAGACTATGTTACATGGAAAATAATCTTCCTTTCCATATTACTTCCCTGGAATCATGCCAACTGTTAATGCAGACATTTCCAAATATTCAATATATCAGCTCCTTATTTCCTTCAGCAAAACTGTATGATGCAAACTTAGCAAGTAAAAAAGAACAAAAGGAAACAAAACCATAAATAAGCATCCACTGAAATTTCTTGGTTTGCTTTTCCTTCTAGGAGAACCAGCATTAACAATTTTGGCAAAAACACTGAAATACCTTCACTGGTTTCTGCTTCTCTATTCATTTGCCTAGCATAAGGAAAGTTAGGAATATTGTATTTCATATTATATCTCAAACTTTCTGTAATAAGGTACATAGGGAGGAATTTACCTACCACCTGTTGCAGCATACCCTTTCTCTATAAATATAAATGCTTACATTTTCTTTTCTTTACAGTCCATACTATGGGTCTCTCACTTGAAAAAAAGTAATAGAAGATGATTTGCTCGCTTGGGTTTATAGGCTTTTCAGCTGTAATGTAATGTAGTATTGCTGACTTACCAGTTGCTGTGTAATAGCTGCTAAAGTGGTCGAGCATTTTAGGCTTCTTGTGACATAAATATCAGCTCAACTCTTAACCTCTGCTGTTTGCCATCTTATTTCATTATGTACCATTTTAATGGAACTCCTAAATCCTGGAAGTTTTAAGTTAAATCATGGTCCCACTGAATCCAGTAGCAAAACTTCCACTGGCTTTATTGTGCTGTCTTGAGCAGGAATAACTTAGGCATTTACCTGAAGACTATTTACTACTACATAAATTAGGGACCAGTGTGGTTTTGTCGTGTCTGAGCATCACATGATGTTGTGATGGCAGCCTTTTATCCCTCCATCCTGTCAAATTAAGGGTATATTACTTTAAATAACTCAAAACCAAAGTAATTTGTTCAATTAGTTTTACAAAAAGAAGGCTTCTTAATACATTTTCAGGAAAAAAAAAAATAGTTCTTCTAATTACCAGCCTTGAAAGATGAATATCTGTTTGGTTAGAGCTGTATATCAAAGACACATTTTAGAAATACAGGGTATTCCCCAGGGATCGGTACTGGGTCTAGTCTTAACATCTTCATTAATGATCTGGATGATGGGGCAGAACGCATCCTCAGCAAGTCTGCAGACGACACAAAACTAGGAGTGGCTGATACACCAGAGAGTTGTGCTGCTGTCCAGAGGGACCTTGACAGGCTGGAGAAACAGGCCAACAGGAACCTCATAAAGTTCATCAAGGGGAAATGAAAAGCCCTACACCTGAGGAAGAACAACTTTATGCACCAGGACATGCTGAGGGCCAACTAGTTGGGAAGCAACTTGCCAGAAAAGGACGTGGGGGTCCTGGTGGACACCAGTTTGAACAGGAGCCAGCACTGTGCCCTTGCTGCAAAGAAGGCAAAAGGTATCCTCAGATGCATTAGACAAAGTACTGCCAGCAGGATGAGGGACGTAATCCTTCCCTTTTACTCCGTGCTGGTGAGGCCACATCTGGAGTACTCTGTCCAGTTCTGGGCTCCTCAGTACAAGTGAGGTATGGACGTACTGGAGAGAATTCAATGAAGAGCCACAAGATGACTAAAGGACTGGAGCATCTCTCCTGTAAGGAAAGGCTGAGAGTTGGGACTGCTCAGCTTGGAAAAGAGAAGGCTGGTGAGGCCACATCTGTGTGTATAAATACCAGAAGGGAGAGTGCAAAGAGGACGGAACCAGGCTCTTTTCAGTGGTGCCCAGTTATACAGCCAGAGGCAATGGGCATAAACTGAAATACGGGAGGTTCCCTCTGAACATCAGGAAACACTTTTTCACTGTAAGAGTGACAGAGCACTGGTGAAGGTTGCCCAGGGAGGTTTTGGAATCTCCATCCTTGGAAAAAGCTGTCAAAAGCCATCTGGACATGGTCCTGGGCAACCAGCTCTAGCTGGTCCTGCTTAAGCAGGAGGTTTGGACAAGATGACCTGCCAACTTCAACCACTCTGATTCTGTGAAGGTATTAGCTAGTCCAAGTTCAGATTAAGAGGACAGTGAGAAGCAAAAGTCTGAACAGGATGAAATTTAGGAAGTTACATACACATAAGCCTGCAACTCACTTTCTGCTTTCTCTTTTTGTTTACACTATATCTCTAGGGCTGAAGCTCTGAAGTCTGTTGATCCAGTGCATTGGTCCTAAACTAAGACCAGAAGAGCTTACTGCTAAAACTGGCAAGGAACATAGATTTTTCCACAAGGTGAGTCCTTTAACCAGCTTAAGCACTGGCTTGCAGCCATGCCACTCCAGCAACAAATAGCTCTCAAGCCACTCTCAAGAGGAGACATTTAGGACCCGACCATGAGACTTTCTTCTCTATGCTCAAAACCTCACAAAGCTGAACTCTTCCATTTTGTAGCATTATTAGTGTGGCAAATGCTCTTAGTATTTTCCTCTATCAGCCAAATCAGCATTGTTTTAAAACTGACATTTATCTATAAAGGATCCATTAAATGTAATCCACAGGCAAAGAACCTTACGGTTGAGAGGTCCCAGCACTTAAATTGGCTAAAAATTTAGCCAATGTAGGTAAACAGGCACCATGCTTAAAACTCAGGAAAGCCCCAGAAACAGCAAAACAAAACTTTGCACATACACAACAAAGCTGTCTAAGACAACATAGCAGACACTCCAGTTCACTGCACACTGAAAGATAAAAGACATGCAATGTTTGAAATTCATGAAGGGAGACAATGTGTGCGCACACACTCACGCACGCTCTGGGAATTGAAAAAAGATAGCCTCACATTTGACTGACATTTACCAACTCATAAACACCTGTAAATCACACACAAACAACTCCCCAGAATACCACCACTGCACATCTAGAGTAGGCTATATAGGCTATGCTTACAATGCATCCAAAGTGACCATTATTTAGGAGGGGATATCTTACAAGCTGCTCTTCTCACCTCTGGATTTCTGCCTCTCAGCCATTGGCAAACCTCTCCCCTCACTTTCCTAAACCTTGCAGGAAACAGAGAATACCATTATAATTCAGGGCACATATCCACTCTGCTGCCTCCAGGTGTCCAGCTAGTGCATGCCATCTACCTTTCAGTCTCTCAAACAATCTCTGTTGTGATCTGGAAGATGTTTAGGCAGTAGTTTAGCACTTCTTTGCTCTGGTGCCAAAGTAAAAGCCTTCCTCAGCCGTGGAAACAGAAATTAAGCAGGGTGTCCTGGAGTAAAAACAAATATGCCATTCATGCCTATACTGCTAGGCATGTTGAAAAAGCACCCCTTTCTCATTAGGAATATCAAGCAGAAATTTTTGAAAACCCCAATTCACAAACATTTCCATATCAATCAGGAGTAAAAATGATGAATGAAGGGTTTCTTGGGCATTGGAGCACAACTGAGCATACTCGTCCTAACATATATCTAACTTATTGCTGCTAGGATAGTTCCAAGATTACATTTCCCTGCAACTGGCTGGGCAATTGCACGCAGAGCCACTAGTAACCTCAGGAAGACTGGCAAACAGTAGGACACCCAGTTCACTGCTACCTGCCATGTGTAATAACCAGCACAAAGTCACCCCATCAGAGCAACCTCAACAGTTGACCTCCCCAGGCCAAACAGGTTAATAGCTGACTTGTGGCTTTTCATGTAGGAATATATACTTCTCAGCAGACAAGCGCTTGTGCTGATAAGCTGCCTGCATAGCGGTTGGGAAAGAAATCAAATGCAGAAGCTCTACAGCCCAACCTGCTTACTCCAGACCTGCAACACAGCCCCTTTTTTTACCATAAGCAGTTGCTTCTTAGTGCACAGTATGTTGCTGCTTTAAGAAAATTCAGGCTCAAGCATCTCTGTTTCATCTTTCTCTTCCTTGACTTCTCTTTTTCCACTTACTCATTTTCCTGGAGGTGCAGCTACAAGGAAGAGGAACTTATGGCAGTTGCCTCTATGCCAAAAATCGATTTATCGTACAATCACAGTGACAATTGTCAAATAATGCGAACAGAAAGTGTTGAATCTGCCTGAGGGCCAGGCTGCAATGCACAGAACTGCTTCTGCCCTGAGCTCCAAAGAATTTGAATGCTGGTGCCAGAAGAGGACGAGAACACCAAAGCAGGAGTCATACTCTTTCTGCAAGCTTGACCTGCGATGTGGACCCCTGTGATTCCCTTTCCATGAACTACCCTACCTTGGAAAAAGGGAAATATAGAGCTGCTTGAAATCATTTCATGTGGTGCAGTGATAAATGGAGTAAATTGTATTGCAAAAAAAAAAGCTCCAACTGACTCCTTTACAAACTGGTTTTGAACAGAGATGAGGTTCTTAAGTTTTCAGATTGCTTCTCTTTAAATGCAGAAGAGGGTGCATTAGAAAACAAATAGGAAGCGGCTACTATATAGAAAGAAAAGAACACTGCTTTTAGTACCTGAAGAAGAATGCTGAAAGTATACATGAATACCAAGCTTTATATGGGAACAAAAATATGTCGCATGACCATACAAAAATGAAACTGCTTTTAAATCACAGAAATGTAGGTTCTCCTTTCTCTACAGAAATTATTTAATTGAAAAACAGCTACATTTAACACCTTCCATTTCAAGATAGAGCACTATTGCTTTGAAATATTAATAGTCGATTTAACAAAATTTATGTTGTAAAGTCAACACACATTGTTACCAGAACCTGTGACCAGAATGTCTCATTATAAGTTCTCACTAATATTAAACCATGTAATTCTGAAAGCTCTGTTAAGGGCATCTAATATTTTCCTTTTTTTTTTAAACCTGAGAATAGTCACTAAGATTTATTTTAATAGTATTTAAACCTCACAATATCACCTTAAAATAAGATCTAGCAAATGTGTGTGTCCATATAAAGGAAAATAAAATTAAAAATTATACGTATAGTACAAAGATATAAACTTTTCTCTTTCTATGTTTAGTTCGTATTTACACAGAAAAAATATTAATGATTGTTATTTAAGATCCTATTTAATAAAAATATTCCTACTTCCTTCCATGTAGCTTTTAATATTAAACTATTTTCAAATAAAGTTGCCTATAATAAATCTTACAAGTACAGAGAAGGAAAGAACTTGCATAGATAACAAAAAAGCAGAAAGGAAAAAAAACAACCCCTAGTTAAAAAAATAATTAAATCCTCACCCTTAAGAAGTATAACAACAGGTCAGGTCAGACTAAATCCACATGTATGTGTGCACATATTTGGGCTTGTACCTATGGCCTCATCAAAGTACAGATGTCCCAATATGAAACCTACAGGTTGCACAGGTAATATTCCCATAATGTTGCTAGAAACAATGACATGATGTACTGGCTGAATTTGACCATTTTTGATTTATATAGCCAGTGTAGACATGAAGTAAAAAGCACAGTAAATCTAACTAGTCCACAATGCCGTAAACAATACCTATTATACTTTATTTCATTCTCTTGGGGAAAAAAAGATATGGTAATTTGCTAAGCTTGACTTTTTAGCATGCAAAATGCTAGATCAGAAAAAGACATATAAAAGAAAAATATGTGCTACTCTCCATTTGTACTGTGTCAGCAAAGCCTTTAAAATAGGTATTCTTAGTCGAGTTTGCTAATTATAGGTGATTTCCATTTCTCACAAATTGCTAGGGGAAGACAAGGAAATGAGGTATAAGAATAAGATAATTTATAGGGGTGTGGCATTAAAAAAAACTAACGTCTCTATCTTGCCAACGTTCTGCATGTGAATTATAGCAAATGCACAGTATTCCAAACCCTATTTCAGAAATGCCCTATATTTAACAGCTGTGTCTCTATTCAGACTATATTGCTATGTTTAACTGTGATCGTTACTGTTTCCTTCTCGAACACGGGCCAACATTGTAGGGAATTACCTCAAGTTCATACTAAAAAGCAGGGTATAACTTACACAGAGCATTATTTAAACGTCTACACTGGGGGCTTGGGGTTCTTTGCAGAATATTTCTCTTGGGAACCATGTTTTTTAAAATTATATCAAACAAAATGGCCACTGCTATGGTAGCCAACATGGGGCATAAACCCATGTACACAGAACTCACCCCACTATGTTAAGTTTTGAACCTTTGTCATCTTTACTATTTAACTTTAGGTAAAACTTTCCTGCTGCTTTGCGGGGGGGGGTGGCCTCACTCCCAGCCATCCCTGCCTGCTAATTCCCTTGTGCTGGTACCAGTGTTTGAATAGGTACACAGTGAATTAGATAAGAAAGCTGGCATGGCTGAAAACTACATCTTTCAAATATCTCTATGTGGAAAGTTATTTTTCAGCCAGAACAGTTCACTGATCAACTTCACCATGTGGTTGTACAAATGCTTTTTATTCACACAAGGAAAGCAGACAGAATGATCAGCCAAAAGGAAGAAGGAGACCAAGTTTTTTTTGGTTTTTTGTTTTTTTTTATGAGAGGGCAGTGATGTGGCAAGTGAAAGTGGGTTATGCAAAAAAAAGTTTAGTGGGGATCCATCTCCTCCTCTGCCTGGGCTCTGCTGGCAGATGCACAGTATTTCTGCTTCTATTGTGCTGTAATGCCAGCAAATGTACCATCGGTACTTGGCCCTGACGGGAAGCAAGACTCCTGCTTGTAAGGGATTATAAAGCTCAGGTGGGAATGGATCCCATTCATCTCCAGTGCCAGAGTTGTCCCTGTGGATAACTATAACCTTCATGCTCCTAGTGCAACGTCACTACCACCTCCGCCCAGCCTGCCCAGCTACTGGATTTGCCACTTTCATCTCTGAGACTTTTGTTCCTAGTTCTAGTTTGGCAAGGCATGGAAGCAGCTGAAAATACTGGCTAGGCTTCCTCCTCTATGTGATATCAGTGGGAGTTATCAACTTTGCAATTTTACGAGGTCACCATCTAACTACTAATTTTGCTGTTAAACAACTTCTTATTCACTACTTCACTATGAAACAGCCATAAATATCCAGCCATGTTAGGTTCTATTAGGCCATTAAATGAAAGCCATCACCATGGTAAATTTTCTTGTCTTTAAGTTAATAATGACAAAACACAATCAAAACCTAAAATATATAAGCAGTCCTCCATTATTCTTTCTAGCATGTAAATTATTAATAAATATTTTGCATTGGAATAAACATATTTGCATGGGCTCTACATTATCTCAACACACTAACAGGTCAACTGACTTCCACTCTGAGATTAGATTTGTTCAAAGACAGACACAGGATGTTGCTCTGTAGGGTGATTAAAAAAAAAAATCCTGCAGAAGTGTAATGTTCTTATATATTCCAGGTTTTAAAAAGAAAATGTAAAGATAAAATTTATTACTAAATTTGAGAGTTAAAATGATTCAGTAAATGCTGCTATGAAAACCTACTGGTCATAGGAGGATATAAAACGTTGTTATCCATATTAGGGAAGTGTCAGTTGCAAGGATGATCTCAGGAATAAAGTACTGGAGTGTCTCATCTTTCAGCAGTTCAGCTTTGAAAATTTTCCATTCGAATTTTCCCTCATTTTAACTTATTCACTCATACAGTCACTACTGCCTATTATATGATCACTCCACAAATATTAATACAATTATTCTTATGACAATCAAGGGAGAAAAGGAAGAAAATCTGATAGGCATGTGACATACAGAGGATTTATGATTTCCTAATTTTACACAAGGATCTTTCAACCCTAGGATTGACACAGGTTTTCTGGATTCCAGTGCAGAAGAACATGGTTCTCACTACTTCACTCCCTGTAAAAGATACTTGCTTTTACACAGAGACAATAAAAGATTCATCACTTTTTATTACAAAAATTATAATGAAATTATTAATGCACTCTCATACTGCAACATCTGAATTCCATCTGTTATGGTTTGCTCTTCTTATTTTTAAAATGTGACAGACTGTTTTTCAGATTATTATTTATCACATTTAATGTTATTCTCAGATATGCTATTCAATATAGGACAAATAAATAGGCATCACTTCTATGTCCTGTTACATATATTGAAATGCTTTTCCAAAATTTTACAACTTTGGATTACTTCAATATTTCTATCTTGAGAGTGAAGATACTAGGTTTTTTGATTATCCACATTGCTCATAGTTAGGTGATGTAATGACCCAGACAAAGCCTTTTTCATAATTAAACCTTCTTTTTACTTACAGATTTCTGGGAGGAGACCTTGAATTTAGACAAATGGTGACAAATGGTGATACCAAGCAGTACAGAAGATGAATGGTAGCTGTGTCTTTCAGGTGAACCTCTCTGTTTTATACAGATCTCTTGAAAGGTCTCCAGAACATTTTACCCCTGAAAATAGAGCTTAGCTACGATTTAAGTCTTTTGTCTACACTCGAGCTAGCTGCTTACAAAGAGCAGTTGCTCAGTGGGTCTACTTCTGAGTCAAGCATATATCTACATGACTCTTACTGAAGGTTTGGGGCTTTAAGGAATACACTTGAAAGGCTTTTTAGGTTGGGTTTGGGGTTGGTTTTTTTTCCCCTGTTCTGTAATCTTTTGAGTAATGGGATATATGAGAGCTGCCAACTCCCAGTATCAAGTGAAAATTTATTGTCGCTGGCTTTACAGAGAGCATGTCATATAATTTAGAAGGAAGAAATTCTTTCTTCTTTATCATACATAGTGAAATATATACATTCAGATTTTAAAGGCAGATATTTTTATCAGAGTATATTTTGAGGCAGATCATTAAATACATCATCATAGTTTTTGAGCTTTTTAAGCAAGAATGCAAAGCAGAAATCCTCATTCACCTCCCACATTCTCTGTTATGATGGAAGCTCAGACACCACAATGGGGAAGTTGCCACAATACAAGAACACTTTGCTTCTCATTTTTATTTCAAGTCTCTGAACTCTGCACAAAAAGCAGCAGAATGGTTTCCTGAGGCTGTTAAGAACAATTGTTTAAGGTTGTGTGTGTTATGTGTTCCAAACATATAGCCTTACATCCATTGCACTTATTGCTTTCAAAACAATCCATTAGGCTTATTTTAATACCACAGGTTTTAAGCGATTAGTTTTCTGATAAACTTGTTTGAGACCTAAAGTCCTCTGAAGTCAGTGTATACCTGGTCTAAACAGATTTGTTAAAAACATCTTTAATCCTACTTAAAATTTCTAGTCTTCTTAGTCTTCCACTTTTTTTTCCTTCCTTTTTTTTTTCTTTTATTCCCCTCTTGTTTTTAATGACTCATATATATTCATACTACTTTTACTGTCTCCTCATTCATTCAGGTTGCTTTCCCGTCTGAAATGGGTAACTCCTACCCTTCCTCCCCAGCATTGCTAACTATTACATATATTAACTTTAAAAAATATGTGGAAAGAATCCAATTTGTATCTCCAGATGCAGTTATATAAAATGCTTAAGCTGCTTCTTAGGCTCTAGTTCAGCCCTTAAATAATATCACTCAGTATTTTCTTACCAAGGAATTTACAAATTGATCCACTAACTTTAGAGAGTTCTGAATTAGGCCCTTAGTAATTGGGATTTACTTCTGAATTTTTTAGTGTGTAGGGAGTTCCAGAGCACATTAGGTGTCTACTTGCAAGAGGCCCCTTAATATTATACTAACCTATTAGACATTTTGAAAGAGAAGCTCCTGTTGCTACTCTGATCCTGCAGTAATATAACCCAAGTAAGACGGAGTGCTTACCTGGAAATAACCAAAATATCATTCCTCCTTTCAAATTAAGCTCCAGATTCTTGCCAAAATGTACCATTATCATGCGGCAGGACAGCAGGCTGAATTTCAATGGAAATAATAACCCCATTACATAAAAGTAGAAAAACCTCAAAAGTTTTTTCCAATGATTGAGGTTTGAGCTTTGTTAAAGTTTTGTACTAATCCTTAAAAAATGTCTGGAGGAATTAAAAAGGACCTTTTACAATTTCATTAAGTCTGCGTAACTCCAGTTGACCCTTTTTCAAAGGGAAACCATGGTATTTAGTCTTGTCAAAAGTCCCAATAAAATGTAATGATGTATTTCAATTCAGTTTGGAGAGTAAGGAGTCTTTAGGTAAACAGGGTTTTTCATGTTATTATTCCCTGTCATTGTTTTAATAAAATTTTAAAAAGGAAGCTAATTACTTTGTAACAGAAAGCCATTTTATTTTTCTTAAATTTATTCATGAAGCTTCTTGTTCATATTCAAGCTAATTCAGTCCTCACTGAAACAAATAGCAAAAACTAGGCTCTGGGTCAGGATGCCAGTGGGTTGCTATAATTCTGTGGTCTTTGTTTCTTCCTTCTCCTTCATCATAGACTGCAACAGAACAGGAAAAAGATTGTGTATAACATAGAGTACAATCATCTATTGTACTCTCAATATATATTTTGATCATCATTTCACTGAAAATTGTCACAGTTCTCTAATTTTATAACACGTGGCAGTCAGTTCGTCATATTTTATATGGAAAAAAATAGTTTCATAAAAAAGACATTAAATCTTCAGGCTGCAATGCAGGGGGTTTTGGCATATCATTATGTCTTTATAATTAGACATGTCTAGATATTTCAGATCTTAAAACTCTTGTTTGTGCTACTAAGGTAGGGATACGTACCCACCTCAGAGGTTCTGTTAAAGCTAGAAAGAACTGCCTGTCCTAGAGCTACCACTATTCTATGTCTGAATAATGACAATTATTCATACTCAGATTCTTTGTCACTCACATTACAGGGAATGGCAAATACGTTGGGTTTGTGGAGGGGGGGCACATTTTTTTGGTAGTGGGGGAAGGGCCACCTTGTGAGAGCAAAAAGCTCCCCTGGCTCCAAGGTAGAGACCCCCCAGCCCAGGCTGGGCCAATGAGGACTACAGAAACACCTCTGTGAATCCATATTTGTGAGGGGAAGGACTGTCCTGAAAAGAAGTAGGTGGGGGTGAACCTGGAGAAGAGGCCATTGACCTAACAAAAGATGACCATTAGCCAAAACAAAGGACAGACAGAGAAAGACCTTCATTTCCAGAGGAAAGAGGAGGAGGGGGAAAGA
>NW_010297713.1:14704-62890 GCF_000700745.2 Antrostomus carolinensis | reverse complement strand
CCTGTGCGCAGCCCTCACACAGCCCCTAGGAGCGGCTGCATCCAGCTCTGGCCGCCCCGCTGCAGAGCGTGAGGCCGTCACCAAGTAAAAAGCCATTTCAAAACAAGGCCAGTAAACAACAAAGATTCACGTTGGCCTTGGATCCAACTGAGTCAAACCCATTAACTGTCTGTCCCCATAACTGGAGGCGAATCAGGCAATTTCATTGTTCAAAGGATAAACAGCAGCACACATGAAATGTACAGGAAGGGCTCGGCCACAGGGAGCAGAGGGGAAACCCCAACACAACTGTTAAGGAGAGATCTCGGGTCACAGAGCGGGGGGTTTGTGAATTAAGAGATCAGTAAAACAGACTGTACTTTATTAAAACATTTATTGACTATGCCTATTTGCTTTGGTACTAATCATATTCCAAAACTAGCAACAATGGAAGCTTCAGGGGGGAAAAGAAATGAAGACAAGACCATCTGGCTAACCTGACATGTTTTCCAGGACATGAGGATGCCTTTTCCCCAGCAGGATGGCAGCAGAAAGCCTGAGCTGGCACTGGAAGAGGGCGATGGCAGCGGGAGGGTCCCCCACACCTGCAGCCCCTCAGACTGGGGGTCTCGCCCATTGCACTGTGACATTACAAACTAATGGTTAGGCTGTATCTAATGTCCTACATTTCTTAACACAGAGGAGCTGTGAACTTTGCAGTGAGGCAGCAGCTGCTCTCTGACACCCAGAAGTCTGTATCTAACACTATAGGGCTTTTCTTTTTCTGTAGATTTACAGCGCTTGTTAAAGCAGAAAGCAGCAGGAACTTTAAATTACAGTATTTTCCTGTCTATTGAGAAACATTAATCTACTCCTCTTTCAAAATCCTTTTGATAGGAGGAAAAAAAAAGTAACAAACCCCAACAGTATAAAAAGATCAACAAAGCCTAGGTTAAAGGTAAGGTTACAATGCTGTAATTGCACCTGCATGGTTCTCTATGTTTTTATGCATCCAGCTTTTGTAACTACTGGTTTAACTTGACTGTTCTCATGTAGAAAACTTAAAAGTCATTTTTAATCTAATGGTCTACTGAAAATTTTGACAGGAAACATTTTAGACATATTAGACAAACTGTAATCTTTTTAATCCTTAAGGACAACAGCAAATGTTCAACACAAATATTGAAATGAGATACCCTCATTTGGCATGTTAATTACTTGAATAATTTCCACTACTGGATTCCATATTATATCTACCAATGTTGTAAGAATAAATTACAACCACTAGTGTTACTACCAATGCAAAAACTCTAATGGGGATCCCACCTACATCCTCTCAGTCTGGGTCCCTGACAACTGCCAAGCTATCCTACAATAAAATAACTGTTTTTCATTGTTTTGAAGTTTCAGAAACTTGGCTTATGAACATGCTATGGAACAGATTTCTGCATGAACTACAAATGGTACTTAAAGCATCAGAGGGCTTCAGGAATACATGCATTTCTTTGTTTTGTGCCTCTCCTCCATGTTGCACTGGGGGATGCAGCCCTGGCAAGCTGAGCCCTTCAGACAGGCGGCACTCCACAGACAAGCTACTGTTCACAGCTCACAGAACTAGTGAACCTTCTCAAAATAGAGCTGCACAAAAGTAAGGCAAATGGCCTCAAATTATTTCTGTCCTGGTGACCGATAATCAACTGTAGCTTCCTTGCAAAATACAAAAAACAGGTGGCAAATTGTGAGGCCAAACAAATACTGCACAGTCATAGCACAGGCCCTGGCCATATGAGCCCCAAGTAGTGAACTGTGATGAGAAATTCTGAAATGGTGGCTAGTGTTATCAACCTGCAGGGAAATGAGGTGGCCTCCCAGGTAAGGCTAGATAGATACCAGGCAAAGTCTCCTAATAAGGAAAGTCCAAGATTATTAACTCTCTGAAGTACTTGTGTAAAGTGAAAAACATACCACAGAAACCTTCCTTCCAGTATTCTCCCCGTGACATTCACAACAGCGCCAGTCTCCTGTTTTGCCAACATGCAAAAATTTGTCAGTAATCTTCCAACATTTGGTATTTTACCTTAGGCCTCAGTTGATGAAGACCAACGATGACATGAAGATTTCAGTGGTCTTTTGAAAAGGAGAATGTTTCTCCATCTCATGACTCTTGAGAAACATTCGTAACACTAAAAAGCAAAAAAGAAAAAAAAAATTTGGTTAGAATTGCTACTGCATAAAAAAAAATGAAGCAGTGTGCACTTTATCTTATTTAGGGACTAGGAGTTAGAAACTCTGCCTTACAGGAGGAAAAAGCCAAGCTCCTACCACCTGCTTTGAAAGCTGAACAGAGATCAAACAGTGTGAAGCAGAGGAGCTGACACAGTAGTTCCCACATCAAAAGCTGTTCTTTTCCGAGAATAGAAAACTGCTTGAGGACATGCGACCAGTTTTGGTGAGCACTGGTGAAGAACAGAGACGATGATACCATATTCGACATTAGAATCCCAAGAATTTCCCAACCAGCCTCCCTTATATGCAGATGAGACAGTATGGGGGTGAGGCACAGGAGACCTTACCTGGAACACTAACAAGAATTTGCACTCTTAGGTCTTGTTCACAGTCAAAGCAGACAAAAGGCAGGGAAAGAAGTCCTCATTTTTCAGAATAACTTCATGGCAGGATCTTGTGAATGGCACTTTCCTTCCTCGCCTGTATAAGAGCCTGAAAGGAGGTAGTGTTAAAAAAAAATCATAGCCTTCATTTGGCAAATTTGAAAATGTTCCTGTTCTTTTTAAGTAGAGAATGCCAAGTACTTTGGTTATTTTTAAAAATAAATCTGAATGTTAATTAGCTAGAGTATAAAATATTCTAAATTGAAGCTAAAATGTAAATTATGTAAGTCAGTGTTTTGGGGTCATAACTATTCTGAATGAATGAAGATGCTTACCTGAATGTACTTCTCAATTTCAAGACTTCAGCCAACTCTATTTAGTGGAAAAAAATTCCTTAATTATTGGCATTTATATTTTTCAGCAAAAAGTGTTCCTAAAATGCTGGGTGTTAAAAACTGAAATTTAACAATCAAAATATTGTTTATAATTTCCAGCAGGCTGGAACTTTTGGCAGTAATAAAGGATATAATTTACTGACACCACTAGAGTTATAATGCATATCAACATCCTTCCTCTGTGTATACTGTCAATATTTTCAAGGACCCATCTCACATATATTTAACTACTGAAAGCTACAAAATATTTTCTCCTGAAAGAATAGTTTTCCTCAGGGAAATGTTAACTGAACTTACCTTTGTCATCAGAGACACTTAACCATCAGAAGTCTTTGCTGGATCTTTTAAGAGAAAAATTTCATTTTGCAAATCATTACTTAAAAATACAGTGAATAACATTTTCCTACTGCTGTAGTTATGGAAAGCTATTATCTTTATCTCCTTTTCTGCTAAATATGACAAAGAAATAATACTGCCTGTCTGTAGAACATTAGAGCCATTTAGATAAGCCAGGAGAGTTATTTTGTAAACTCCCACAGCTACACTAGTATAACTGTTCTCCTCTGTAGGCACCAGCATAAGCCTGATATCCCAACAATGTACAGATGTAAAATCTGAAGTGTTGGTCAACTACAGCAGTGCAAATCCTGCATTACACTGATACAGCTTGCTTATGCTGAAGATGATTATTGGTGTAATAGAACTAGATCAGAGCTGTTTATACAACTAAATATTAGTAACTTTCACATCACAAGTAATTTAATACAATGCTACACTGCAGATCCCTTTATATTAACCACGTACACCTGGCACATTTCATCTCACTACAGCTTAAATGCAGGCATTAAGAACTAAAAGTTCATTTTGAGGGTGTACCAGTACCGTCACACAGAGCACTAAATGAAAAATATATTGTTATAAATTATAAATGAATAATATATTATTATCAATCACATGGCAGAAATAATTTACTCAGAAAAAAAATATAACAAATAGGACAGTAATTTGCCTCACATCTTGTTAACAGCCACGTCTAATCACCATGCCCAGATACTGTTTCAAAAAAGTTCAAAGGGGTGCAAGAAATTAAACAGCAATACTGTGCCCTAGCTCATCTCTTCCCTGGAACACTTTCATTGAAAAACAGATCTAGTTATATTTTATTTACAGACTAAGAGGACTGCATTGTAAAATTACAAGACCCCCTCCCCTTTTTAAAATCTGTGACAGTTTTCTAACAGACCTGCTAAAAATTTATTTAATAAATACTATTAGGGATTCTGCAGGACTTTCTGCACAAAAAAACAAACAGGAGAAAATAAGAACAGAGCTCTTGGCATATGGGCATTTTTATCATCTGGGTACAGATCTGAGAAAGCAGAAGCTCAGAAAGGATGACCATGATCTGAAGACAAAATTCAGACTGGAATAAATAAGAGGGATACCACTATATCATTCAAATGCAATAACAGGTTAAAACAAGAAGGCACCGGACAACCAGGAGACAACTCACATTCAGGAGAAACGTCCATGCCCTGTAAGAAATATATGAAAAATAGCAATAGTAAGTGCTATGTACATGAATAAAAGATTCAGTGAACATGTAGAAAGAAATGCAGAGTTTTAAAAAGAAAGGTTCAAAAGGTACTCCACTGCCAACATGCTTACCCTGGAACATTAGATACATCATTTCAAAATAAGTCAACTTTGGACCAGAACCCAGACTGTATACTCCTTTCTAACCATAACGACTGAAGGGCTGGAACAACAGCTTATTTGTTTGTAAGACAACAAAATTACAGGAAATTGTTTCCCAGGAGAATTATACAACAGTAAAGCATGGTCTTGGGTGTGGGGTAATATGTAATATCCTCAGTTTGAATTTTTTTTTTTTTTTAAAGGTCTTAAGAAAAATTTCAGTTTTAGAGCTTAACAGTGAAATTTAACTTCTGCTGATGAAAGATCCATGTTTAATCCTTATGCAGACAGCGTTATTTTCACATACTGAGGCCGACATCATGGGTAGTCAAAGAATATGTTTAATAAAAAATAATTAAACTTCCATTTGCTCTATAGAACATCATAGAAAGTAATTCAATAAATTACAAATGACTTTTTAAGACGCTTGTTCAACTACAGAAAGCAAATTCAGACTACACAGAACACAACTGGCAAATATTGCAAATGTCCAAAAAAAACCTGGACTAAGACTTGGATCATGAAGCCTGAAACAAGGGATAGAAAATACAAGGCAATAACAGCTAAGGTTCTTTTAGTAACTACCAACACACACTTTATCATCACCTTGGATATCCTTTTAATTTTAACTTCAGTATTAGTGTAATTCTACTGAGGTTTCCTTATAACCCTTAACTTTATACAACCGTATTTGCATATAGTTTAGCTGATAGTGGGACATTTTTTCCCCTTCTGGTTCAAACTGATTAAAAATAAACCCAATATATTATGTTCAAGTCTACACCAGCCTTCATTACTTGAAACTGTAATTGCCTTATTACATAGAAAGATTCACTAGAATGGTAACCAAACTCACTTGACCATAATTAGGAAAATACTTTATTTCATAAATCTGATATAAATTAGGTTTTAGCCACAAGATTTAGGATTTGTTTTGTGGGGTAAGGGTGGGAAGTGATCGTATTGTTGACGTACTCCATCAGCAAATTAAGTTAATAACAGTTTGTAAAACTTTGGCTATTTCATAGATGCATCCTAGTTAAATAAAAGTGCTATATTACAAAGGGTAAAATATTAAATATGAAATACTTTTTTTTTTTTTTAAATGATGAAGAATCGCTACCCCCTTCTCTTGGCAGTTTTTAATTTTCACTATTGCTAAGACACTGCATGAAGGGCCAAAAATCAGAATACTATTTGGGAAAATACGTAACCAGCACAATCTAAATGGTACTTGTATAATCGTGTAATTACATGTAATACTGCTTCTAATCATGGGGCTAGTTATTTTGCACATAGAAACTTATATTTCATTGGTAAAGTTCTTGATAAAAAACAACACAGTTGTTTTACTGTACAAGCAAGCAACAGAACTATATCAAAATATACAGTTTTTGTTTTTTTATTTTTAAATTTATCCCTTTGTAAAGCTTTTTCAATGACTTCTACTAGTACCTGTATCTGTTTTCTCTTAACACTTGCCTATTCTTGGACTGCAAACGATGTAACCAAGTCTCAGTCAGTTCAGAACTTCTGTAAATGTGAATCTGGGCCTCGACTGTGTCAGAGTAATAGCAGCTTAAGAAGAAGGAGGAATCATATCACACATCAAATATTAGACAGATTTTATATATAGTAAAGGGTTCTAAGGATTTGGACTTAAAACAGATGCCTTATGCCCTGTTATTGTGGTTTCTAGGAATAATTTGTCTTCCTTAGTATTCAAAGTGCTTTTGTGGGGTAACTCAGCATAACATATGAAGTGATATCCCAATAATGATTTTGGGTAATACTTAATATTTAGTCAGATTTAAATCTGCAGAGAAGTTTAAACTCAAAAGGAGTTCAAAACTATCTATACTTTATTTACCATTATTATCTGGTAACTCCAGGAGGTTTTATGACATAAAACACAAATAGAAATCTACACAAACAAAGCAAACAAACAATTTTTACATGAAGTATGCAGTGTTGAAAGGTCTTTTCAGTGGCACTTTATGACAGTTTGCCTCTTCTGAGTCTTGGGGAAACTACTCCTCATTCTGGGACTTTTAATTCTGCAGAGGGAGCCCAAAACTTTGCAAGGTGTAAACTAAATAGATCTACATGGTGCCAAGTAGCATGAGATAAGACAGTTTTTGCTTTCATTTCCCCTTACTGCTATCAAAGAGAACAGCTGTAATAAGGGGGAAAAAAAACCCCAAAAGTCCTATCTCAAATAACTCAGATTTTAACGTGATATACAGGATGTCTTTAGAAAACAAAACAAAACCTGAAAACAAGTAATAGAAACCAATGTAAACTTCCTAAACTAACTCAGCTGAGGTAACAGGTAGCCAGTTTAATTGGCTGATTGGGAAAAATTTATCTTCTTTTAAACACACTTGTACCTGAATTGGAAACAGCAGTGCATCACAACACTAGAGCATTTTCATGTAGTTAAAGCAATGGATGGTGATGTAGATTCTACAGCTTTCATGACATTCATTAGCTGCCCAAATTATTGCTGAGTTTTGATCTGTAAATTATAAGTGTCAAGGAGGCTGTAAAACTATATTCAAATTAAATCAATAATATGCATAAAGTATTCTGTGTTCACTGCAAATATATTAAATATACAGCTCTTACTCGAGCATTATTTTCATAAAATTAACCCCCCAACAAAATTATAATGCCTTTTGTTGTAATTTTACACCATTGTGTATTTGATAGTACATACAAGTTCAGAAACTTATGAACTTCAAGAAATATTACATGCAAAACGTCTCTGAAAGCAGTTTGCACTTCTAAACAAATACTGAAATGTTCGGTCAGTAAATCATTGATGCACTCAACACTGGGTTATTTACAATGAAATAATTAAAGAATAAATTCAAAATCAGTTTATAATTTAAGTGCAGAGTCTGGGGTCAGTCTTCATCACTAGAATCTGAATCCTCAGATGAAGACGATGTACTATCAGATCCAGATGAAGCATCTGCTTTCTCTGAACCCTCATCTGTGCTGTTTTCATTGTGAGAGCTTGGCTCTGTTCCCCCTTTGTCTTCCTGATCTCTAACCCTAGAATTTTCCTCCTTTTCTTCTGTGGGCTTGGCTGAGCCTGTGTCATTGCTTTCACTGTTCTGTACATCAAAAATATTAGACTGAGACAAAGCTGGGATATGAAGATTAAGGCCTGGAGTGAGAAGCATCCCTGGGTAAAGTATGTTGGACAAAAGTAATGGGTTAAGAGAGAGAGGATTGGCAGCTGCAGCAGCAGAGGATGTTGAAGGAGAACTTGAAACAGAGTTTTCACCACCAGTGTCTGTATTTTGGTCTTCTGTCCTTTCTTTTTTTATATCTGCCTCCTTTGAATCGCTTCCCCTTTTTTCCTCCGAAATAGATTCCGTAGACTTTGTCAGAAGTCCTCCCATGCCCAGCAAGTTTGGTAATCCAGCCATCCCTGACAGCAGCATGGGGAACATGGCAGCCATGTTCTTCGCTTCTCCTCCAGTAGTTAAGCCAGCTGGCATTCCCATTAATCCTGCTGTCACTTGCAGCGACTGCAGGTTCTGCAGGTTCTGTTGTAAGGCCTGAAGACTAGGCAGATCCACCCCTGGAAGCAATCCGTTGGCTAGCAGAGGGTTAACGGATACGCTCGCAGCAGTGGCAGCTGCTGCAGCTGCTGTTGCCTTGGCAATCTCACTTTTGGGGCGCCTTCCTCTCCGGCTTACTTCTTCCCGCACAACAGGTCCAGTGAGAATTCGGTCAAACATACCTTCTGGAAGAAATCCCTGCAAGAGACACATTGGGTATTTTTAGTATTTTGAGAGCTTAAAGATGGAAAAGTAAAAGCAAACAGAAGACCCAAGAGTACAGTAACGGTGTCAAAGATTATTCTGGTATGTTAGCACAGCAGCTTCATCTCTAGACAACTCAGTGGAACTTGTGGTGACTTTGTACTATCACATCTCAAACATCTAAAGGTCCATTTCCACAGTGAGGTCTATACAGTTATCTTCTCAGACCCTCTGCTAACTCATCCTTAGAGGTCTGTTTGCAGATCAAGTCAAACATAGCTAATTATAGGAGCAATCTCAATTTAAGATCTAAAGCAGCATTGCTTTGCAATATTACTGCATTCCAATCATTTGACAGTTTAATTAAAAGTATCAGTTACTCAATTTAAAGTTAAATATAAATGTGTGATTGCACACAGCCCAACAATCTCTGAGTCTGAGCCCTTTTTTTTTATTGCTAGTATCTGTTTAATGTCCTGATATTTCACCTCATCCATAAACTTCAGAATAAACAGTAAAGACTCAAATTCCATTAAAATGAAATGCAAAGCTCTTCTTTTTAGGGCTTGCACAGTGTTACTTCACCTCTGTAAGCCCTCCGACCTAAAGATGAAGAAAGGCATGCAATGGGCACCAATACTATTCTCTTTGAAATGCACTGTCTTGAAAATTCCTCTTAAAAATGGCAAGCATAACACCAACTATTACTAATCTCCACACTACAATAGCCTTCCCACCCGCCCCCAGCAAGTACCTCTAATTTAAACTAGCCTAATACAACTAGAGGAATTCAGAACTCATGCTCTGTTTTTCTGTCCTGTGAATCACTACTAAATTCTACAAGTAATTCTGCTACTATATATACCTGTATTCACTGCAGTGTAATCCTGTTCCTAGTTACCTGTTTTTTACCAGAATGTCCAGCAAGGGTACTGGAGGGACTGGAATTTAGAAATTCACAGAAAGATCACAAGTTCTTTTGATAATGAACTAGAAAAAGTATCAACTTGGTCATTTCTTTGCCAGAGGCTGACAGTGTAGCATAAATATAATATACTTCTGACAAGTTATAGTAGGTGAGGAAATAGACTTCACAAGAATATTGACAAAACCATCCTCACATCTGTTAGAACATGGAATGGTAAAGTAACTGGGTTACCCAGAAACCATTCTTTATTATACAACACAACTTTCTGAAGTTCAAAATATGTCCTTATCTTCAAGGTAAACAGGGAATGAACTCAGGATCATACACTATACTTGAACCAGTGACACTTAAATGGGAAGAGAGACCAGCTATATAGTAGTTCCCATAATGAAAATGTGTACCTGATGTTTTCTTGGAAATGTGGACAAAGTCTATAAAAAAACTTTATTCTTTTAAATTTTAAAGTACCAACCTCAAACAAAATAAAACTTCAAACTCATTAAATGTATCTTGCTACTAGAAAGAAGCTGGCTCGGGACTACAGGCAATGTAGTACTCCTATCACTAGCTTTGCTGGTAAGCCATACAGAAAGAATACATGGGCAACACTGAAGTTGTAGTGCAGACCTACTCGTAAAACTGTATTAATATATTAATCTCGTTCCCTCCACTGGAATCTCAACACTAGTTTTCAGCAAAAATCAAAATCTCTAAGAAATATAAACCAGAAATTCTAAGTAGCAGAAAACAGCTGTATTAATACTTGATTTACATTTTGATTCAGGATAGTAATTTCTTAAGAGTGCACACTGTCAGTAAATTAATTAAAAAGTAAATTAAATATTTAAAATTATATTTATCTTTTTATTATATTATATATAATACATATTGTCATTATATTTATCTTTTATTATTTCAAGTCTAACTTTAAGAATAAGAAAGTATCCTGTGGGCTAACACCTTTCCTAAAAACCTTCAAGTCTCCATTTATGAGATGAAAAAGTCACAGTATTATAGCACCTCAACCATATCTCTAATTTGGGGTTGGGAGCCACTGTCCCTCCCTTCCTCCTACTCACAGCTGTGCCAGCAAACCAGTTTAGGGAACTGAGCTGGCAGATTTTTTTTTTAAAAAAAGCTAACACTGACTCACATTCCACATTTAATATAACACCAGAAATGAAAAACATGTCTTTTGATATGCAGGCTTTTTTCCTGTTTGCCTTGTTTGTTTTTAAAATATATTTCATGTCACGGTTATCTGATTCTGTAAATACTCACAGACTGTTTTACAACTTCTCCCCATTCAGGAGCCACTCCATATTCTGGATTTTCTTTCAAGAACCTGCACAAATCCTTCAAAGGGGGAGCGAATGCACCCCCCACCTAAGAAGCAGAAGGGTAAAAGTCAGCAAATACTTCTTCTCATTTGACAAGAAAAATGCAACGTTCGTACCTGACACTGTTTCATTTTGGCCTTTTATATAAAACAATACAAAAAAGTCTCACTTTAAGTTATCAATAAGTATGCTATAAGTTTTGACTAATTCCTGGTGGTATATGTGAGATATTCTTGATTATTTCTAAATCTTCTAAACACAAACTCATCTATTAAACTCATACTTTGCAACTTCAATATTTGACATTCCTACTAATGTTTAATATCAGTTTATTTAGACACGCAATGAATGGAAGAGCAACTACATGAACAGAGGACAACTGTGGTGCAAGTATTACCAAGAAGGTTGTTAACTATAATCTTGTTAAACTTCTCCTTTTCCACTAAATCAGTCCTATTCTGTCATCTTAGTCAACTTGTAAAAATACTTCCATTAAGAGGCTCTGCTTCCTTTGTGAAATTATTTCTTGTGTTTTTTTTCATGAGAAAGGCCAAGTTAATATTGCTAGACAGCATGTCCTAGTAAAATCATATAAGCAGGAACATAAGCTTTCAAATTAGTCAGAAGCACTATTCAGACCCAGAAAGAAAGAAGATATGGTAGAAAGAAGAAAGGAAAGAGAATTCCAGTTTCTGCTAAACTTTATCTATAAACTGCAACTTAAACTCACATTTTCTAGGCTACTTTTGGTCCCCTCACCCCCTGCTAATAAATGTGTAATTGAACTAAAAAAGAAAATGAGATAAAAGCAGTTTGGTGAAGCAGAGAAATTGGGGAGAGTTTATAAATGGGAAAACTGAGGTTAAAGTAACAGAACAGAGTCTCAACTATGGTGTGGAAATTTATTACAGAAAAAAAGCTCTCATGAAAACACAGTCTTTTACAGCAAGCACAGATCAAATCTCTCACATCTTGATCATCAGCTTTGAAAAGATTCCTCAGGGCACAGCTTACTGTAGAGCAGACCAAGGGTCTGTTTTTCAAGAGACTAGCAACCATACAGGTTTCTCTTTAGAGCTGCTGTCTCAATGCACCGAAGAGATTAAAGACTCTCAAATTCTGCCTCATTCTTCTCTACAGATGTAAAAAGCTTCTGACCTTAATATAGCAGCATAAAAAAAATTCCTGCTTTCCTTGCAATTGCTTCCTAACAAAAAGAAAAGCCAGCAGTATCACAAGAGAAAATGCTCCATACATTGACGCAATACCTCAAAGACTCCCACTGGACTGCTGCTCTGGTACCACACTGACATTTGAAGACACCATCCCACATATCTGTCCAAATTTGTTCAATAAACAACAGTAATGTTCTGCATGCTCTGCTCAAACATTGCCTTTTAGCCTTCCCCAAAGCCTACTCATATGTATTATGCCTTTACCAAACTTTAATCATCTGTCTAAAAATTTGAACACAGCACTTAGTCTCCCATCCTCCACTGCTGGGACTGTATACAAGAACCCCCCTTCTACTTTTGTTCCCCTCTTACACTACCATTTAACCTAGCCACATGATATGCAGTGTATATATACTGGTGAACCACAAAGGTCAAAAGCCAGAGATAACTGAAAAAAGCAAAAAGCAAAATAATCCAGCACACAGGATTTAATCAATTCCAATGGACAAGTTTCTATGCAGGATGTACTACCAATATAATTTTAATCATGTCAAAAGCAGCAGTGAGATGTACACAAAATTTAGAACTTGTAAGAATGTTGCTACTGTGATGAAAACAGCATGTATTTCAGTGGTCGTGCCTCTGTATTAGTCAGTGGCACAAATACTGCAATACAGAGTGCTCAATGCTATCTGAACATAAACCACAGGGTAAGTTTGTAGCCATACCTTACATATTTTTATAGTTGCAGAAAATTTAGTAGAAGATTGTAATTGACTTTCTTGCTCTGTGCCAAAGCCTTAGAACAAAACTCTTTCATTTGTACACAGTATTTAGCAAGTGTAATATTTGAGTTGAGGTAACTTCATTTGGGGAACATGGGAACGGGAACAGTAATCTGAATACCTTTCTTGCGTTTCTTCTATTGATGAGCTGAACACGTTCTTCACCAGTCAAACTATTAACGTCCAGTTTATTAGGGTTTCGACAACGGTGTCTTTTTTGTTTGGGCCTCCCATCGTGCAACTGCATCCTCTGTTATAAAAGAATTAAAAACCAATTATCTTTTGGATATAACTGTTTTAAGAAATGGTAAGGCATCTGTGTATTCTACTGAATTCACTTGAAGTCATCTTCAATTTCAGAAGTACTTCTGCAACCATACTAATTTACTAATCACAACCATATAAGCAGCAGCCCAGTACACAGCACTAAACCCTCTCTCTGATGCCTCTACCCATTGCTTTATTTTAATGATTTTTCAGTTTTCAACAGTGCTATAACCATTAGGAATATTACTAATATTTTATATTACAACATCTTTATGGAGAAACAAGGTTGCTATTCTGGATGTCATAAATACGATTTTCTTACATTCTGTTCAACATTAGCACATCTCAAATTCAGAGGTAAAATGAGAAGCTCATACCCACACACAGCACTGTAATGTAGGTATGAGATACATCCCACAGTAATGTCTTTAAACCGCTTGCACATCACTAAATACGCTGTTACACATTTTCAGCTCCCATTATCAGTATCATGGTAACATGAGTTTCCTTATCTTAGATAATTTTTTAATCCTAGGTGAAATTAGACCAAGATCAAATATTTTTGTTTAGTATTGCTTTCCTTGGCAATTACATTTGTGAGGGAAAAGACAGGCTTGTGGAACTCAAATTATGTAAGAAGAAACAGATATTTTCCTTTTCCTAAGCAAAACAGAAGAACAAAGACAGAATAATTCCATGTAACATAGGATACTAATTCAAATGCACTTTATGAGAAATGTTTTACTATTTAGCTAAAAAGAACTGGAAGGATACTCACAGGAATACAAGCTCCTGAATCTTCAACGTATCCAGGGTGTTCTTTAAGCCACCTTTCTAAATCTTTTCTTTTTGGGGCATCATCACCTGCAAGCCTCGTTCCATCTTTTAGGTTAATAACAGGAACCGGACTCTCTGCATCAAGCATGCCTTGGGACTGCGTGTAAGGGAGTGCTGGGTTTATTCCTGCAGCAACTTGACAGGAGTTAATACCTGGATTAACCTGGAGAAATTAAAAACATTTGACTAAGTCCTCCATGGAAAACAAACCATCATAATTATTTCATGTATGATACAGTGAAGGGCACAGTCCTGCAGACAATTATGTACACACTCAAGGACTCAGCGAAGACTACTCCTGCCATAAAGATAGTTCCTTTTAAGTCACTGTACAATCAGGTCCTGTAACAGATGTTACAGGAAAGGTTGTCAGAAAGTGCTGCTAGTTATGCTCAGTTAAGGGATTAACAGTAATTTGGACCTTATTTTTGGATACAGAATCAAGTTTACTTACATGATTAGGCTGTTTATTTCTATTTATAAAGAGGACATCAACTCCCTCCACATTCTTCCTTCTTCCCCTCCTCTTTTTGACAACAGGCTGACTGTCAACTATGACTCCATTGGCACTGGCTGTTAAGTGACTGGAAGTACCTAATTAATGATGCAGTAAAATTAGTGTCAGATGCTTGAGCTGTTTATAACAAGAAACATGTCTGAATAAAAAAAGGAAATTACTTGAAATAGTGCAAATGCATGTAATTTCTACATGTAATGTCCAACAGAAATTGCCTATCAATTTAGGACTTTAAAACACTTACTATCAGGCTCTGAAAAGCCACTCTACCATGGAAATTTCCTATTACTGCCCTCTACCCCATCCAAATAAATCTGTACAGGGAGGAGAGCTGTTAAAAACTGCTAACATCACACACACTCAGATGCAGACATCCCTAAACAAACATTTATAACAAGTCCTTAGTGGTATGTTGCAAAAGAACTTGCAAAATGCAAGTGAAGGGTAGTATTTTTTTTAAAGGCAACGTTCTCACGTGCGTATGTATGTAATCTCAGTGAATCACAGTCATTTAATCAGAAGCTGGCCTAAATCAAGCACCCAATTCTAATAGTTTAAAATATTTTAATCCAAATTTTAACTGCTTATTTTAGGCTCATTTTTATTTGTCAGTGTACACCTTCTGTTATTTTTTATGAAAATAATCTATAAGTTTTTGGCTATAAGCCAAAAATTAGTTCTGGACTATTGTTCTCCACTGTTTCTTGACATGAGACACAGGAAAGCAGATGAAGAGTGCAAATTAACACAGGCATATATCTGGAACTCTTCATCTTTACTTACAAACTAGCCACAAGCAGTTCATATTTAAAGTGTCTACTGTCAGTTTACAGCAACGAACTTCATAATCTTCTTGTGGGGGTGTTTATAACATATAATGGTATCCTTCTAGTAAGTGAACATTACCATAACTGACACTGTGAGAGAGTATACATGCAGTTCAACCTCACACCTCAACTTAGGTGCCCACTTTCCCTAACACCCTGGAGAGAATTCCTCCAGACTGCAGTTTAGAACAAGGAACATTGCAAACATCCCTCTCCACTGCCCTAAACGTGGAGATCAACAGAAGAACCTAGAAGATAAGACTTATTACTAACTCTTCTGCTCTCTGACATGTTATGTACCTGATTCGGGAAGTGATTTTGGGAAGTTGACAAGGCTGGTTTCTGAAGCATTCTGGAGTTCACGTAGCCGAGCCAGGTATTGCTGCTGTCCCAATGCACCTTCCTCACTTTCAAATGGCCTTTTCTGAGACAGTCCCTGCTTCTGAAAAGTCAATTTCAAACCACCTTCCTGTTAAATAAATCCCAGGGTTAGAAGAGTCTCTTCTGGAGCAGAATGACTACTTCATAATCAGGATTCTCACAAACACTTACTCCAGAAGAGTTGAGGAAGAATTAAAATGTTGCATTAGACCTTAAAACAAGTCTTGCCACAAATGTAAAAAAAAAATCTGAACAGAGATTTAATGGAATTGCTTCTATGAACAAATTTTAAATTATCTACTATCTCAACTGAAAAATCCAGACACTGAACAGCTGTCTAGCTCCCTAATCTACTCATAAAGAAATGCCAAGCCCAATTACAAGAGAAAATTATCATACATTTTAATGTGCTACTAACAGGTCTCAAACTACAGATAAGAAAAACATTTGAAGTTTCTAGTCTGCATTTAAACTGACAAATTTACCTGTAACCCTCCAAAAGGCCACAAAATAATAAAGCGCTTGCTGGATGGGACATGCCAAAATGTAAAAAAAAAAAAGCCAAAAAAAATAGCCAAACAACAGAAATACTTTTTTTGTACTAACCAGATCTCTTAGAAACAGCATAAAATAGGCTGTCTGGGGAAGCACCAGAATGGCAAAATTGCAATTCAGAGAGAGAACTAAAAACGATTCCTTCCAGTGGTGTATGCAAACAAAAAAACCCCTACAAACCCCTCCAAGAAACCAAACCCCAAAACCAAACACTCAATGCCCAGAAGCAGCAGACCCAAATACCCACAAACAAGTGTATGAAGGAAGTGAGAGTGAGAGCAGGCAGCCACTTGCAGGTAAAGCATGCCGCACACCGCAATCGCAATCAGGTCCTAGGGCAATAAAAATAAACATACGTCATTGATTTTCACTGTAAACTCCTTTTCTCGTACATGCTTCTTCACCTTTGACATCTGTGGTGACTGATCATATTCTTCTTTAACACCTGCAAGAGGGGGTGTTGGTGCACTGGGCTCACTGTAATCTGCAGCTGCACCGGGGCTGTCCAGAAGTTTGGTTGTGTAGAAAGATGCCACCGTATTGCTGTCATAGCTCCTTCTTGCTGTAGGCCATTTACCTTTCAACACTGTTTGACAAATACTATCAAGTCGATTAATCATAACTCGATCCTAAAAAAGAGAAAATATTTTTGTATCAGGAATGCTTACCAACACTGTACACATGACATTTATGTCTTATCTTCTAATTCTAAAATGAAGAGATATGACAAAATTGTTAATTACTGGACTCGGACCTAAAAGATTTCCAAGTTCCTGGATTTGTACAGATGCCCTGTAAAATTTTGTGAAAGTCACCTCTACTTAATTTCACTAGCTGTAAACAAATATACAATCTCTTTCATACAAGGTTTGGGGCCTGCCAATGCTTGAAACACATTCTCTCACTGATTTTTATATTAAAGATATGCTAACTACCAAAGCGTTATTTGCAGATGTGGCTTTGACTCATTGGTAGCAGAGTCTGAATCTGTGGGCAGCACCATAACATATCCAGCAAACAGCACTTATCAAACTAAATCTACAGACTTTTATTCATGTCTCATTTTAGCTTTTGAAAGCATATTATTCCTTATTCACATTCTTAAGATGCCCAACACAATCTGACTTCATGCACCTGCATAATATATAGATCTTGAGTCACCCGAGAACATGTAGACTCCAGAAACTACCAAGTTTTCTGATGCTTTCAGAATGCAGTTATTTGTAAATAAAAATGTGAAGCTAGAATTACCTGTTCTGTAAGCAAACATTTTTCGCCAAGTTCAAGACCCTCCCCTGTATTTAAAAGAAGTCTGATTTTGTACACTCTGAATGTCATTTCTCATTATCTGCCAAGCACCTGTGACACTGAAGCTATGCTCCCCTTCTCAAACGTTCAAAAATTATAAAAAGCAGTGTTTAGATTTAAATGCATCTTCCAGGAGTAAATATAACAACAACTAAAAGCTCCTCCAGATCCTACATCTATTTTCCCTGTTTCGACACCATTTTTGTCTCCTGCATTGCCTTCCTTTTCAGACCTTCCTCAACTGCCTGACCTTTAAACTCTTCCTTCATTACAAGCTTGTGATCTACCTCTGAATTTTCAAGCTGATTTGCAACTCATGCCTGTTCCACAGAAGGAAATTCTAAAATTATGGTTTTTATTAAAATGCCAGAGTGGGTTTTTTTGATAAAGCATATGCCTAGCAACACAGTAAACATGCTAAAAAATACTACAATCTCTTTAGAACTATTGAAAAATATAAACATCAAAAATCTGTCACAAAAGTTAACATCATGTGGGCTTTCCTACGCTTAAAAAATCTGTGACACACTAAAACCTGTAAGTGTAACACTAACTATAAAAGCAGACTTTTCAGACCCAGAATATGGCTAAGTCAGTCTCATTTTCCTTAAATATCAGGAAAGAAACCTATCAAAAATATAACACAGTTAAAGTTTATGTAGTGAACAGGCATTTCAGCAATTCAATTTTTGCTTCATCTTTTTAGTAAGCTAGTAATTGAAAGTGTAAGAAACCGCTCTGAGGTCTTCCAAGCTGTCATAGCCAGAGAGATTTAGATATGCCCAAAGAGCTTAAAAATATTCACTACTTATTTCAAACAAGATTAACTTCCAGTCACTTAGTGTTATTGTCTTCTGAAAGTATACTTTAGAATTTCAGTAATTTCAGTAATTCACATACAGAATCATAGTTTAATTTTAATGTAAAAGTTGTATTACACCAGTGCTTGAGCCAGTCTGCACTTTAACATGACTCAGGATTTTGCAATGTAGCTGAAGGAGTCCTACAACTATTAAATTTTTCTAATATTTAGCTTAACTGATTTCTTGCTTTGTTTCATTTTTTACATTCTCTTGGACTACTCTCAACAATTCCTCTCACTGACTTAAGATCATTCAAATATCTGATAAATTATCTCATGTTAATTTTAAATATGCTTCCTTTAAAGTTTTCTTTCCTATGTGAACATTCTTTTATAGATATAGCTACAGAACTGATGTATAAAATGCTTTGTGATACTTTTACTATGATTTACCACGAACAAAACTGTGGGTTCCCCCCACATCTCCCCACAACTCAGTGGTTTTGTTTGAACTTATTTAACTGAATAGTAACGTCACAGCCCACCTTTCCTTACAACTATGGTTTTCCAAGTAGTATTACAAACTTGCCTTTGGCCAGTAGGATGCAGCCAACATGTATCCACCTTGTAGGAGATAAGTGGAGTTTGGTGTCCCATTGTTCATCTGGAAACTGTCTTGAGTCTCATCTTGTGTTGTACTCAGAGAAGCTACACTCTCTTCATCATATGCTTTTATATGCGGCGTTCCTTCTGCTAAAAAAACCCCAAACCACTAATATTATTTGATGTCGTAAAGAAGTTAAACTCTCATTGTAAGAGGTTCAGGTAAACAACACACAGAAAAACGTTCAGAGAAACTCCAAACACAAAGTTAAACTGCAGAATTCATCTGTTAGGTTTTCCATGATGACTGCTGATATTTTCTAGGCATGTAAATTCCACACATACTCCTGTTAACATTTCAAGAGCTTAACATGTCAAACATTTAGCTATTTGAACACAGACATGCTTCAGAGTAATCTGATACAGTCTTTACTTATTTTAACATATTTCTTTTGTAAGACAACATGCACTAAACTGTAAAAGGAAAAGACTCTCTGAGAAAATGTTTATAAGTGAAATGATATTGATTAATAGAAGTATTATAGGTAAGATGAAAAATTATAAACAGGTGCTATGAAATAATATAACCAATTCTTATAAACCATACACCATGCTGCTTTTCATTTGTCCCTTTTGTATAGGCCCCTCCATGATTGGTTTAAAAACCTAATCCAGCTGAACCAACAGGAATAACAGAGTTTAGGACATAATAATTATAGAAGATAAGTGATTAACTTAGAGTAAGTATAAGTTAGATGTGACTATGTAGGCTTTTCTTAAAAGTGCCAAGGTGAGCAGACAAGAAGATTATTCAAGAAGATCAGTGAACACAGTGCCCAGAATGAGAACAGCAAACTGCAGCTTCTGAAGAGGAACTGAGATGAGATGATAATAAGCATCCAAGTTTGAAGAATCACTATGGATTTTTAATAGGATTTTAAATAATAAGAATTTGGAATTGAGGGTTCGTGGGAAAACACCAAGAACTTTGAGAAGAATACCTATTGTATAATGTTCAATTTAGCATAAATATAGAGCCTGACTTTTGCAAGCCTCTGCCACTCACTGAGGTGATGGCCCAACTCTTGAGTTGTCAATAAAGCAAACCTAGAGTTACCCACAGACTGACTGAAAATTCCTTTAACAAAACTACAGAATTAAACTGAAATGAAAGTTGTCTGTCTACTGGGATATTACTTTAAAAAAATGCCCCATTTAATTTACTGGGTAGAATGCACATGTGTCTGCATCATTTAATTTTAAAAATTTTAATCACAGACAATTTTTTCCTAGTATCTTTCCAGTGTGTCTTCTTTCTTACACTTCTCTCATTATTATTATTATTATTTTACTTTTGCCTCCATCCAGACAACAGTGGCTTCACTATGACATGGGGAAAGTCCAAAATTTTTTTTAAAAAAGTAAAAAAAAAAATAAAGGTGCTGCTTGAAAAGGTAAATACTATATCAGCACAACAAGTAAAAGTATCAAGGGACAATTCTACAAAAAACTCACATTTGTCCTTAAAAATAGTCACGTATCGAGTCATCTGATACAATTTATCTCTCCCTTAAGAGATGTTTCAAATGTGAAAAGCATGCCAAAGGTTGTACAACATATGAAATAACACTTGGGCTTAAAATTAAAATGCAGATGAAGTTATCAGAATTTTTGAGCATTTACCCATCTTTTCAATACCAACTTCCAGTAAAATAGCCACAAAAAGAAAGGCTGATTTACGAGATTTTGTAATCTGAGGATGGCACAACTACTCGCCTAAACAGACTGAGCTGGCAGAAAGCAAGCCTAATATTTGGACTTGTAGCACATGTTACAGTATCCACCATCTAGACCTAAATATTTATTTTATATAAGCATTCCTTTTCTCTCACTGTTTTAATGTTTGCATACAACTGTTTCCTCTGAAAATGTTCCACTGCTACAGGCAGCAGCATCTTAATCATTTTGTTTAAGTGGTATTTGACTTGCCCAGTAATCACTTTGCCAGTAAATTAACCCTATGGTTTCCATTCGTCATTTCCACAGACAAAAGAATCCATCTGACTAACACAATGCCTTTTTCCCTGAAGTACTGGGGAAAAAAATAGCTTATTTATTTATGCTATAATCCCATTGCCTAACTTCATCCTCTTCCTTTCTCTATTACAATTTGTTATCACACAGTCAAGAAATCTTTTCACATTCTGAGTTTCAATGGGGCAAGGGTAGAGGACACATCATACTAACAGAAAAGGACTGTATTAAACTATGATTGGTCAGTTTATTAAAAATTTTAAATTACTTCACTGATCAGAGGTTTCTGCTTCTGCTGTGAAGCTTTCAAAGGTGTCTGTTAGTTGGTCCCATACTCTACAATCGCCTCAGTCTTTTCCAAGCAGGTACACATTTTTGCTTGGCCACCTCCAGTTTACAAGGAGAAGCAGCTGACATGGCTCTATAGCTTGGACAGAAGGCAGCTTCCATATTTAATTAAAGCACAATGAGGAAGCTACAAAGACAGGTGAGCAAGAGTGGAAAAAACAAACAAGGAAACCAAAAGAATCTCTGTATTTAGGAAGAAAAAGTAGGGAATACACACACAAGATATTTCCAGAGAACATTGGCCATTCAACTCCCCTTCCACATGGGAACCACATGCACAGTAAGCTTACTTAGGGAATCAGACAACAAATCCTATGTACCTCATCCAAGGCACTGATAGGAAACAAAAAAAATGCTGTACCCCTGAAATTCTTACAATTCACTTCAAGAAACAGGTAAATATGTTTAAGTTTACTTTTGTGGGATTTATTATCCTTTTTTAGACATTTTTCCATTAAGAATAAACTTGTTCAGTTTAAGAGCTATATGGCAGAAATAAGACTACACACATACCACGTTTTTGTGCCTCCTCTTCATCACTATCACTCTCTTCAGACGATGATGATGACGACGATGATGACGATGAGGATGAGGAGGAGGACGACGAAGATGCTGAAGAACAAGATGAAGATGATGAAGAGCTAGAGCCTGAACGAGAGTGTGAACAAGATGAGGAAGATGAAGAGGATGAAGAAGATGACCTGGAAGAACAGGATGATCTGTCTGAGTCAGAGTCCGAGTCAGAGCTAGAGTCAGATCCTCTTTTCCTGACTCTCTGTTTTTTGGAAGCTGGGTTTGGAGTTAGAGGCTCTGTCCTTGCTGCCACCATGCGCCTGTCTGTTTCAGCCTTCACACTAGGTTTGTGGTCTGTATTTTGAATTGGTGTGCCATTTTTTGGACTCAAAGGTTCAGATTTCATTATTGTCTGTGTCTCCTCTGTAGACATAGATTCGTCTTCAGAAGACTGTGGGTCCTCTTTCAAATTTTCATTTTTAGTTTTTGTGTCCTCAAAAGCATTGACTTTAGCATCTGACAATCTTGACTGAGGTGTAAGAGGAGAAGCAGATAATGCCATCTGGTACTGATGCAAGAGCGGAGTAGAAGTCCTTGAGAGCGCCACTTTATTTTGATTATAGTTCCTCTGGGCAGACATAAATGAGAGTTCAGGATCACGAAGAATATGATAATCAGTCCTGCTAACTCCATGTTTAGCAGCTCCAATAAGTAAATCCCTGTCATGAGTCCCACACTCCCACCAGACAGGTAAGTCTGGGTTTGGCTGGCATAGTTTTAATCGTTCAAACAACTGTGGGTGTCTAAGAGCCTGTTCTCGCACTTTCCTTAGGAGTTCAATGCGATACAATGTCCGAGAAGCACGCTCCTCTGTAATGGGTTGGATAAAAATGCTTGGGTCTACCAGTTCTGTATTAAAACAAAACAAAGATGAGAATCTGGCAAAAAACCGCCACTGCAAATCACTAAGAGAAGAAGATGGTTTTAATCAGCTAATATATGTCTCCTCATTATAAGCTTTCAATTTTACATTTAACATCTTTCCTCGTTTCCTTCTCCCCCATTTTGATTTTGAACACGGGAAAGAAAAACCTTTTCAAGATATGCACTAGCAACAGAAATTAAAATGGAAAATGAAAATATATACACTCACCTTCTTTTGAGGGGAGACGACAGACTCTCCGGCACATTGACATAAATGCATACAAGTACTTCTCTAAGCTCTCATCAGTTTTCTTATGCAGTCTAGCCATTGCTCTAAACTTGGTCCAATCAAATCGTCCCCTTTCAGGATCAAACACCACTCCAAATGTGGACACAACTCTGTAAAAGTCAGCTTCTTCTCTTCTTGTCCACCTTGAGCAGGAAGCAGAAAACTCCGTCATTTTCTTCACTATTTCTCACGCTAGCTATTATTATTTCTTCAATATTTTTTATAAAAGGTGTATTAAAAATGCATATTTGCATGCTACACATACCTTTGCTGTCTTTCAATCTTAGCAGCCATCTTTGGATTTAGAGCAGCTTCTTCATATGGAGGCTGCATCCCAATACTAGTTTGTACTGGGAATGCTGGCTGGATCTGCTGGGCCTGCCTATTTTTACTTGTTCGTTGATAAGCTGTTATTAGGCGGCGAAGACGTGTTGTTAAGGCAGACTGAGTAGGCCAATAGATTTTGTCTCCTTCCATCATTTGTCCATCTATGTTAAAACAAAGACACAGGAAAAATAAAGAAGTTAATTATTGCTGGTGCCTGTGATCCTATGCTAGGCAATCTAAATACATTTTAGCTGAGTCAGGAGAATCAATTCAAAACAGGGCTCAGATTTGAAGTTTTATGTATTTACCTCCATCTGCTATTACTAGATCACCTGGGGATGAAACGTCATCCTGTAGAAAAACAGAAGTGAAGCAAAATTAAGAATGCAGCCCTCTTCAGAGATTTAGGTTTAACTTACATCTTGCAGACAATTTATGAATATGACAAAGGGCAGGAGGAACATATATTTTGGATAAATGGCTAACAAGGCATAAAGCAGAATTATACAACAACTCCCTCCCATTCCCCCTTGCCCACACAACTGCACAGAAATACACAGAATAAGTTCTATCAATTTAGAGAAATATAGAAAAATGTAATAATTTGCTCAACGAAAAGGTGGAAGTGTTACATTTTAAGTCTGTTAAAAGAAGCCATTAATAGGAGCCTACTATACCTCTATGTCATCTTTAAACATTGCTGGTGCTGGTTTATATTCTGGATCTTCTACATCCCTGTTAAAATGTTAACACAAAAGAACTCATCTTAGTAACATTTTAGAAGTCCTTACACACTTTTTAATTAAGAAAAATTTATTTAAATGTATTTAGACATACTGTATTTAATTTTCTATTTGAAACGAGGAAAATATTTCATGGCAGCTTTGTTGTGAATCCTCCCCAATTCACTACCTCATTGAAAGATGTTCTTTACCACCACAGCTGCTAACCTCACTGATGAGGCAATGAATAAAAGCAGCTCTCTTTCAGCAATTATCAGTGATACTCAAACTGATCTACTGGGGTCACTGGTTAGCTACACAAGACTAATATACCAAGCTGACTAACCTGAAATCAAGTTAAATAGTCTGTAGCACTCTGCCTCTGAAGGCTTTTGTGCTTCAGTTTAAGCCGTATTTCTCATGCAGCAACACAAGGTAGAGCCCTTGTTAACAACAGACTGCTGCATCTTTCCTTTAATGGTGAAATCCCAAACCTCAACGGTTCTGTGACACTGCTCCTAACTCTTTTTTACTCTGTGGGAGTAAAATCAAAGTAGTATTCGTCACAACAGTGACATCAAACTAGTATAAAACCAGTTAAGAAGAGAATAAAGTACAACATATAGATCTGGTCTCATTTCCTCTAAGGCCCCAAAACATTCATCCCCATACCCATCAATATAATCATTTGCTCTCTGTTCGGCAGCAACTGCTTTTTCATCTGGCTTGCCAACCCTTTCCAAGAAGCACAGTGCTGGGTCTGCTCTGATAGTGTTGTATTTTTCATAACCTGTAAAGGAGGGAAAAAAAAAAGGAAAAGTGACACAAATTCAACTTTCAAAGTAAGCTATAAAAAAACCCCCTGAGTGTGGGGTGTTTACACTGAGGGGTGGGGAAGTACATATGTAGTCATGTGTATTACTCACCATGTTTAAAAACTCCAATTAGAAGTGATTTATCTGCATCTGCATCCCACCACTCAGCAGGGACTTCAGAGTGATCTGGCTCAGGGACCCAAACATCAATTTCACTAAGGAGAATCACCAACAGCACACCAACGTCAGTAATATTCAGAGGAAGAAATGCATTTTTATTTTCTCTTTGTACATTTATAATTACGTGGGATTTTTAAACTTCTCTCTTCAAACACACATACACAACATTCAGTGTCCAATAAACTAATTCAAAGGTTATTTTGAAGGTTGCAAAGTTTCCTAGGATTGAAATATTTATTTGGTATTTAAGAGCAAGTATCAGTTAACATGTGGATGGTTATGCTACTAAGAGTTACAAAAGCTACATAATACAATGTTAATTTATCATCAGGAATAATTTTGATAACCTAAAGAAACTAAGGCATATAATTTTTCCCCTCTGCTTTCACTAAGACCCTAAAAATAGCAATACAAAACACTCAGACAGCTTGATATTTTGTATTTGACAGAACAGTAACAGGGAAAGAATATGAAAACAGAACCAGCACACAACATGTATTTACTCTCAGTAAACTGTGCCAACTCCTAGCAGTCTGTGCTTACAAAGCTTAGCAAACCAAGGATTATCTGCTTTGGGATGGACTGTTCTTCCACAAATGTTTATAGCAGCTTTCTGCATCAAGTTAGAACTTTCTATCCACCACAAGCTCCTGTAGCAGTGAGTTCAAGAACTTCCAAATGGCAATACTTCCACTTAAAAAAAAAATGGAATATGCAGCAAATAACCAAAAGTGTGCATAGAGGCAGGAAAATGCTGCCAATTAGAATGTAAAGTATATAATTCTATCCTTCATTCACTTTTTCAGTCTCATTTGACTTAAATAATTTTACTTTCTATAGCTCGACTCATAAATAGGAAATCAGCACTTCCTCATGTCACATGATACTAAGTGTTTAGTAAACAAAACATTTTTCTCACAGTCTAAGGATACAAATGTTTGGTTTTAACATTTCGTATTTAGGTCTAGGAAGATATCTGAATTTTCATTTGATAGTTTACATTTAAAATAAACAAGCAAAAAAACCTCTCTATAGTTCACCTGGCATCAATTCCATCAAACACCTTTTGGAATTCATTACCAATGACTTCTTGTTTTAAGTAATACAGCATTCTTACTCGAAGCAAGACCCTAGACAAAGGAAAAAAGCAATACGAACATTAGCACTCAAAGCTTTCCACAGTTGTGGGTGGTATGGTTTTGTTTAGTCTTTTGTAATATCACAAAGCTTTCAAGTTATTTTCCTGAAACATACTTCCTTCAGTCACAAGGTCAATTCACATCACCTAACACCTTTTATTGCAATCACTTTTATAAATCTCTTCACTGCAAAAATTCTTTCAAATCCTAGACAAAGAGCAGGGCCAGCAGAACACTCCTCACTTCATAAAATACTGCTAAGAATAAACTGCTGTTCCCCTTTTCCTACTTAGAAGAGTCCCGTAGAAAGAACTGAGCAGGCTCAAAATGAACATCTTCCACACCACCTTTTAATTCCTTCTCACTTAGAATTTGGTGTGTGACCCCAATGGCCTCTCCAAGCTTTATCTCAATTCTTGATTACAGCTGTATGAAGTTTTCAAGCACAGTATGGTAAATTTTGCTACAGAAAAATGATTTATCTTTCAAGAGGCTAGTAGCTCAGATTCTCAGAAGCGCAGAAAACATGCCAGGTACACAGCATAGAAGATTGAGGGGCAATGACTTCAGTGCATTCAGGTTCTTTGCTAAACATTCCCAGTGACTTCCTTTGGCCACTATAAGGCTCCCCAAACACACTAGTAAGATCTTTTTCTCTGTACAGATACAAACAGTTTCTTTTAAATTGATAACGAAATTATTTTAAATGTGAAGTACTTGGTTCACCTCCTAATATTTATTCTAATCAAGCTAACACTATTAAAACTTGTTTCTTCATAGTGCCACAAGCATTTTTAAGTCTCCTAAGACAATGAAGAATTAGAAGAAAAAAGAATCTTTACATAAACACTGAAAGACATTCACACTTCAGCTACTACTTACTTGTTGCAATGGTGTTTTATGTGCTTTTTGTATCCTTCATCTTGCAACAGATGTTCTGGATTGTATTTTCGAAGCCATTCTGCTTTGTGTATATCAAAAGTGCTAGCCTGAGTCTTCACTTTTTTTCCTTTTCTTCCTCTAGGCACAGGGGCTGATAAACCTGTATAATTCAAAATACAAAACAGTAACAGCAACATGGAGGTTATAGATCCCTGTGATACTTATAGTTCCTATATCCTCTACCAGTCTTGTGACCTGCAGTGCAGAAAAAAATACTAAGATCACAGCCTCTGGATATGAGCTTTCTCTTTTGTCTCTTAGAGCATCTCTGAAGTACAGTTCACCAGCCAAGGACAAAGCAAGAGAAGGGGAAAGAAAGGAGAGCATGTTGACACCTACTATGAAACAGAATAGGCTCTTATGAACTGAAATTAAAAGAAGGCTTATGCAGAGTACACCAATCCATTCAGGTAAGCCATCAAACATAAAGCAAAGTAGAAATGACACACTCTTTTCCCATCAATTGAATTGTGTATCTGGAATAAATTCCACTTGTTTCCAGCAGGACACGTTCAGAGACGCCTTTTAGCTGTTTCTGTCCCAGTGCCACAGGTATAGATATATGGAGCTATTTAACTGCAGAAACACATAAACCCTTACCAAGGTGATTCTGTAACTCTCGTGTTTGCCCATCCTCTGTTGGGGTAATGAGATCCCATATAAAACTTTTTATTTTCTCATCCCCTCTGTAGTGAACAAGGCAATAGGCTAATAGAGCTCGGCAAATTATCTCCACGTCCTGTTCATTCAGCTGTCTCTTGAAGCGACCATGTGACAAAATCTCTCTCCATCGACCCCACCTAGTCAAAAGTGAAACACAAATCAGCACCTGAGTAGCCTGTAAGCTTCTGTTCCAAAAGGGAATTTCTCTGTAAAATATTTAAGCTTTCTGCTTTTTTCCTTCGGCTTAAGTCACCGAGTAGAAATATGAAAGTAACATTTGCAACAAAACTCCATGTGTTTAAAACAGTTTTAAACAAAACTCGCCTGTTTATAAAAAAAAAATATGGATGACTTTTAGACTTCTAAGACACAAAACTAATGGGAACTCACACTGATGAGCAAACAGTCGTTTATCTTATGAGGTGGGTGAGAGAAGACCTAAGATTTTATTTCCAAATCAACATAGCTGATTTAAGTATGCTTAAAATAACTGGTTAGATTTTCAGTTCCTATTTGCACCTCATGGAAGTGCAAGATGTTTTGAAATTAGGAACACCAAGTCACCTACCAAACTTTTATTTAAAATATTTATTTATTTATGAAGTTTTGAGCCTGCCTGCAGCACTTAGTGTATGTAATAGTTTTTAGAGAGACTACTGTAGCACCCACTTTAAATGTCATAATCTCCTTTCAAGAAAGGTTTTCACCTCTCTTCTTTAACATTTCTTCAACTGCAAACTGTCAGAAAGATTTATACAGGGTACATGATAAATTCACATAAATCCATATTCTAAATAAATTCTATATATACACACCAGGTTATTGCCAATATAGCTAAACGTTATTCCATAAATACAATTTAGTACATGTAAAAACACTACTTCTGAAAAACTTCCTAGAATGAAGAAGGATGTATACAATACCCATAGACCAGCAAGTTTTTTTCCACCCGAAAGCACTCTGTCCTTCCGTATCCATTGGAACGGTCACAAGGCCTGCGGAGTTTTGGTTTATCATCACCCTCGCTCTCCACTTCAGACAGCTCAGCCAGCTCATCTTTTGTAGCACTAAAGGGCCGTGTTTGTTTCCTAATTCTTGGAGTATCAATAACCAGGCTGTTCTGCAGAATTTCAAACAAACATTATCAGAGAAACAATTGATGAATTTTTCTTAAGCAGGTGGCTTCAGTTCAGGAACAACAATTTCTATCTAATATCATTAGTGGGTATTTTGTAAAGATATCAGAGTAAACACTCATAAAGGAAGTAAAAATATTCTGTGGTATTTAAGGCAACAAAAAATGGGTTTCATACCACAATGCCAGCACATTAGTTATAAACAATACTGAGTACCTCATTCTGAGATGAATATTTACACAGACTATGCTGCTGTCTGTGAGTAAAAAGGGTCAGTGAAGCCTTTTTAGAACTGACTGCATGGGAATGTCCTCAAGGACAGGACACAACCTCCAGTATTATAAAATGGATAAAATTCTTATGTCAGCTATTTTGCAGATTCCAGCCCAGGATGGACAGACACAGAAACAGGGCAATTGGAACAATTAAACTTTCTTTGACAAAAATCAAAGATCCTCAAACTCTTTTGGGACAGCAGAGAGCTAGGAAATACTAAAGCTAGCAGCAGGCTGATTACTGTGCACAAACTAACCAGCACAGTCAGATTCACTGAAATATTCATCAAAAAGCACCAGAAATCCTGCACCTGCTATCTCAGAATCCAACAGCAAGCACATATTTGAAAAAACATGCATTAGAAAAACAGGAGTACTTACTCTACCACTGATAGCATCTAGATCTATTTCTGCCTTTTTGGCCCATTTCTGCCAGAAGTTGGGATCATCTAGTGAAATATCAGTCCTGTTTCCAGATGCAACAAAACTAGCCTGTAATAAATAAAACTAAATCTTACCAACATCATACATCAAAAGTCTGTAGAGTTTGAAAGCCCTAGTGCTGTGAAGACTGCGTAACTTCATTTCATCAAAATCACCCAAGCAGCTGTTAAGACTTCTCAAGTTACTTACAGTGCAAAGCAACTCAGAATTTCTCCTCCCTCTTCATTTTTAAAAATCAGATCCATAATATATCAGAAAAATCTAATGAACTTTTATGCACCATCAGGAGACAAGAACATTAAGCAGCAAGCTTTTTCTGCTTCTAAGTCTGAATCTAAATGACTTGAATGGAAGAAAACAGAATCTTTTGAAGAGGCTTATCAGCATTTGGGGATTTCATCTCATTCAAAAGTACTCGCTTGAGGGAAATTTCAAAGGAGTGTTTAAACTACCAACAATCAAAGCTTGAGAGCATAGAATAAGCTTAATTTCAGAAGGCATTTAAAAAACTGATACACTGCTTTTGGGAAAAGAGGAAATAAATATAAAAATTTCTAACTCTTCTGATAAAAAGACAATGACGATGATGTTCTCTAATTGGTTTCCTCTCTCTTCTTCAGAAGTCTGTTTCTTACTTAAGCCACTATCAGCACAATATAAGAGAGCCTAGATAAATGTATATTTATAAATAATTTTTTTTTGCTTTGCTTTTTTTTTCTTTTGAATAGTCACAACTGCATTTGTGAAGTACCCATATTCCAAGCTCAGTCATACTGCTTGATGATTTTTTTTGAGTTATTTATGTATTTTTAATTTACCTGAATTAGCATCTGTTCATATTCATATCCATATCTGCACATGCTTTGGAAATCAAGGAGTCCAAATTTACTTTTTGTTCTGCTCATACAATTTTCCAGTATAGGTTTTTGGATGCTATGATATTACTATTTTTCTCTTACCCACCAATAATTAGGAAGTGTGAGTCCAATTTTATTGTAGACTATTACTCCTAAGACTTTACATTGCCAGGCCCCGCCACGTACATATATATATATTCTCCACCCCCTGCTATTTTAGGAGCTTTCTTATTTTGCTTTACAAACTCTTACCAAAAAGGCTCAGGGTTCAAACTATATCCTATGTGCAGGCATATTTAGAATAAGCCTGACAATTTTTAATCTTAATTGCCGTCTTACATAGGTTTTCCCTTGCTTCTAATATATCTGAATAGAAATGGATCTACAAACAAAACCGTTTTAATATTCTTGGTTACTGCATCCATTACACCTCACACAAGTCCCAACCTTTTCAAAAGCAGCACACACCTATGACTCATTTTTGCTCAAGCATGCTCTTTGCAGCTGTCATTTACTCAACCTGTACGTGCATATCTGATTTTGCTATGTGCACACGTTAATATAAACACCTGGATGTAAGAACCCAAAAAGCATACCTAACACACACACATGTACAAGTAAACATAACTTTTTTTTTAAAAAAAGCATAAGCTTTATGCAATGCTTCTGCACCTTGGCAAACGTGGAGCCCCTTCCCTCCGATTCAATTGTGATCGTTTTAGTACGTCGCTGCAAAATTTGGTCAATGTCTTCCTCACAGAATTTAGAGCCTTCATCTTCTTCATCCATAATGGCACCATATGCACCTCTTCGAAGCAAGTCTTCTATTTCCTTTTTGGAGAGTTGTTGGATCTAAGCAAATAAAACAGGTTTTAGACAGTCATGAAAAAAAAAATTCCCCAAAGTTTTTTCTATTGCTCTTTCCCATTCCAATGTTTCTGCCAGCTAACTGTGCCTTGTGATTTCTAAACTTAAAATCTAGATTATTAAAAAGAGAAAAGTCTAGTTGACAGTTGAAATAATTTGTTACGTGTTTAGAGTACATATTTGTACAAGTACGTATCTTTTTTATTTCAGCTATTCTCAACACCATGGCCAACATAAGTTTTAAAAGAACTACCAGTTAATAGTAGATGTAAATATAATCTTATATTAAAGTAATACATATTAATATGAGAAGATACAAGGAAACAAAGATAAAATTTTCTCTTTGTTTTAACTTTTACATTATCTCCCTGGACCTTAAGAGGCAAGAAATAGTGAAAGATTTATTAGAATACATGACTACATTTAAAATTATGTCAACTATATTGTTACTCCACATTAAAAAATATAAGAGATGCAAATGACAGAAAAATGGTAGCTTCTGTAAATTAAAATAGTTCCCACAGGATAAAAGAAGTAAACGGAAAGTTATTTCAAGAAATAAGTCTACATACACCACCGACACTGTTTTCTCTTCCACTCATACTCTGTAAGACAGCCTTATCCAGTCCCAGTTTCAGACTCGCTCTGTCAAACATCTCTCTTTCATAGGAGTTCCGTGTTATCAGTCTGTAGACCTTCACTGCTTTGTTCTGACCAATCCTGTGACAACGGGCTTGAGCCTTTTGAAGGGAGAACGGCAATAAGAATTTAGACTTATCTAGGAATAAGATAAAGTTCTTTTAAGAAATTGTTTCTGCTGTAGCACAATCTGAAAAACAACAGGATGAACTCAAAAGGAAGTCAATTCACATTTAAGTAAAGGGAAGGGGAAGCTTTATCACACATTTTCCACATTGTGAACAGTTTTCTAAAAACAGCGTAATAAGTAAAATGCAGATGAATGATCTGTGCTGAATGCTACTGAATGGTATTTCTCTTGCAGTAACACCAGATAAGAAGACATGCTAGCTCGTAAGTTATCTGATCTCCAGATACAAATGGCAAAGAAGTTGTGACTTGAGAATGGATTCAATTTCAGCATCCAATTCTTAGATTTGATTAATTCACTGTTTCTTAAAACATATTAACCCTTTTCTACAGATTACGTTTTAGTTTAACAGCTCTATTTCCATAAACTGTATTAGTCAGTGTATGCAAAATCTAACTCCTGGTTTCACAGTGTCACCAGTATCTTAAGGGTTTCACCAACTCACTGACTTAGTTTACCTGTGTTGTGCTTTTAAAGAGTAATCCATTCAAAAGAAAAAGTTAGAACCCAGCCAAATCCAAATGACCTCTCCTCTCCAGGTAGAAAGTATTCAATAAAAAACATAAAACATATGCTTTAAACCCCGCCCTGAACATTTTAAAACCATGCATGTTCCAAACAGAGACAACATTCAAAGTGACCAAATTTATATCAACCAGGTTTGACTTCTTAGGCCTCACTATTATGCTCAAAAGAAGTTACCTGCAGATCATTTTGAGGATTCCAGTCAGAATCAAAAATTATACACGTATCTGCTGCAGTCAAATTAATGCCCAAACCACCAGCTCTGGTGCACAGAAGGAAGACAAAGCGATCAGAATCTGGTTTGCTGAAGCGGTCAATTGCAGCTTGTCTGAGATTCCCTCGTACTCGCCCATCAATTCGTTCATATAAGTATCTGGAAAATGCCACAGATACACAATTATTACAATTTTTAAAATAATTTAAAGGTGAATTAGAACAGATCTCCTGCTTGTGTATTTATTCTTTAGAGTGAATAAAAGTGATCTAAACTAACTTTGATTATCAGTAGGTAACATAATCAGGAATCATGAGAGAACTTGCATATCTGTAGTACTAATATACATCAGCAAGTCCAAACACCCAACATTTTAAACCAAGTTCTTCTGAACTTTGTCCATTATAGCAAGTACCCAATGATACATACCAGGAAACATATAGTACCATGGCAACCAGTTGCATTAAAACACACCATAACCTGAAGTCCCATGTGGACACTTAGAAGTTTTTCACATGCTGTTATGCTTGGATCCCTGCCTAGGGTCACAGAAGCAGGACAGAACTTTTGTATTATATACCAAATTGTCTGGACATATTAGGGGTAACCAAGTAATCAGCAGAAAGCAGTACTTGGTGAACTGTCATATTGATTCTGTCAAGATTAAGAGAAATGGAACAAAAATGACATGACAGCACCTCTAACAGCCTTTATCAAAGCATCAATGAATCCAGGGCTTCCTAAACTAAAACCAGCAAATATAAAAGCCTGAAGTAAAACTGTCATTTCTGTTACCTTTGATAATTACAAAGACTGCTATGAAACCTCTGAAATCAAGTGAAAAGCTTAAAAATGGAGCAAATACTTCTGTACACTGTGAATGTAGTATGATGCTGAATGTGTATGTACTAGTCACAAAGCCTCACAACCATTTTTCTTCTAATCAGCTATAAAATGCCACAGTAGATAATCCACAGGATCACAGGCATTTTGGCAGGCAGCCATCTCCTACAGTCATGAATTCTGTTAAGTATGAAGTCTAATCATGTGTGCACTCTAACATTTCTAATCAAACAGTAGCACAAAGCACGTTTCAGCTTCTATGGATTTCAGAAGATTCTACCTGTAGATATGATACACTGGTGTAGATGTGACATTGTTACAGAAAAAGGAATATTTTCCATACTGGATTAGAAGTAGTACTATGAAGTTAAAACTAGTTTGTTAAAATAAAACAAAGAAATGTGAACTCTCAGTTCAAACAGATAGCTTTATGAAACAAAAAACACAGAAGCATACAAGTTATATAAAATTATCACAAAAAGAGGTATTATTATAACCTACTAATGATTTGCTCTATACATTCCAGTATCCACTGGAGGAAGGCTTGACATTTTTACTGGCTTTTATTTTTTCTCACCGTTAACTCTACATTACTATGTAGTTTGCTGACAAATACACACTGCAAAGCCGTATGTACATTCCAACAAATTACTATTAAAAACAACCAGAACTATGCCTTTTCATAGTTTTTCAGGTTCATATAGCAACTATTGATTGTAATCAAGTTTATAGTTAATGTGCTAAGTCTTTATGCACAGTTTTTAGTAACATGCTTAAGTAGTTAAATAGTAGCTCTTAGTTTCTGTGGAGTCAACATTACTAATCCAAAGGTGCTATTACGTGTGACAGCAAAAGCCCACCTAAGGAGCTGCTTTACAGCTGGCAGTTCAGTTGCAAAATTGCAAAATTTGAAGCAGTAATAATTTAGGACAGATAGGAAGCACATTTTTATTTTTACCTTAACAAAAACCAAACCTCAAGTTGCTTACCATTTTGTACTTATATTCTGTTTGGAGTAAGGAACTGCACTACCCCTGTCTGGTCCAAGTTCAACATGATGTAAATAAAGAACAAATTCTATGCTTCCTGGGGTTTGGGCAAGCAACATTGTGCTTGAACTAACTTGGTTTCTGACAGACAATGTATAAACAGTACATACATACAAGGAAGTTAAATAGAAAAAGCAACAAACTGAAGGCACGTTGTTTACTCAACAACCTCTCTCTTCAGTTGTTCTCTGGAGTCTTTCATTTGTTGGTGAATAAATGATAAGCCATCACAGAACATAGCAAGTTACGAAGTGATTAGCAAAACCAAAAATAAAACAAATCCCATCTTTGGTATGCTGTTATCATTAATCCTGCACTAGAACTCAAAGATATGTCCACTGAGAGTTATACTAGAGGAGACAGGATATGCAGTATCTTACCTTTTATGTATAAGGTAATCCTCCAAAATATCAAGGCAGCGCACCATTTGAGAGAAGATAAGGACCTTGTGGCCTCCTGCTTTCATTTTTGGAAGAAGTTTATCAATAAGAACCAATTTACCAGCAGACTGGATCATTGCTTGCAGATGGAAGTCAGGAGCACTTGGACTATAGGTTTCTTTAAACTCTCCAAGGATTTTCTCTTCAGCACCTATCAAAGAATATATTTCTGTATCTATAGGTGTATCTACACAAGTATCTCCATACACTTACAAGACTAAGTTACTAAAAACAGTGCTTGTGCTCTAAATATCCCCCATTAGTCACTGCTGGAGACAAAAAGAAGTTCTGCATGAATCCGAAGTCTAGTAAGAATATATTTTCTATGCTCTTCAAAAACAAGTCTTAAGTTTTTAAGCAGAACACCATAGAAAAAACACCTAGAATAAGTTGGACCCCCCACAACCTGCAAAAACAAAAATACAACTTGTTCTCGTGTTGTTTAAAAAAAAATAATTAAAAAAACCCCAAGTCCTTCTGTTTCTGTGATATTTTAAATGGGACATGAGTCTTAAACACAGTATTTTGACAATCTTTTCCTGAAGTCCCACTGTGACTGAAATCATAGCAAAAACTCTAGGAGCTTAAAGTGTATTTTCTTGCAAGTAGGAAAATCATTCAAGTTAGTTATAACTAAGTGAGAAAAGCTAAAAAGACTGAGATAGACCATATCACTTGCAAGAAGCATTAACTTTAAAAGTCAGCTCTAGAAGTTCTTCTTCATACTGCTTTTAAAGAGATGTAACATTTCCATGAGATAACTGCTTCTCAATGTTCTGTGAAATCCTACAAAACAAGTAGTTCACATTTCAGGCCTCAAATATGCAACTGCCTCATAACTTTGCCTTGTACCTATCAAAAAATGCTTCTACAATGAAAATGCCAAAGAATTACAACAAAAGTTTTTACATATTTTAAATAAAACCACAATAGCAGTTTTAAAAAAATATGTATCAGTGTTTGTCATGTATTTACCTTTGATGAGATAAGGGTGATTACAACACTTTCTGAGTTCCATCATAGTGTTAACCAGATTGGGTACATTTGCCTGCCCTGCTCCTTTGGATAAGAAAGCAAAATTTTTCTCCAAAATTGCCCGATAATATTTCTTCTGAATATTAGTTAGTTCTACTTCAATTATAGTTTCCTCCTTAGGAGCCAGCTTTTTTTCAACATCTTCCTTTAAACGTCTGAGCATCATGGGTTTCAGGATAGCTTGTAATTTCTGAACCTAAATGAAACACAACAGTTTGTTGGAATATGAAAAAGTAATATTGTAGTTTAATTAAACATTTTTGAACTCCATGTCACTTATTTTTTTTTCCTAGACTTACATAAAATATTTTCCAGATGGGATATGGCCTTATTTTTAGACCCAAATTACTAAAGAATTTTTTAGGTACTCCAAAACAAAAAAAGAATCTCATTTTAGCACTTGTCTGCAAAGACTCTGCCTACAAAACCAAAACACTTCAATTTTTATTATTCTCACTATTTACAAGCCAAATTTACAAACCAACCCAAAAAAGTACAAATAATTCTTTAACATAAAATACCATACTTAATTGATTTCTACTGCCTGCAGTTTAGAGAAATTGTATGACAAAAGAAATCCTAGGTGATATGTGAGGAGCAAAGGGGAGGGTGGGGAGCAATAATGGTTACTATCCAAAAGTTTTTCCTTGAAGGAAGTCATTCTTACACACTGAAGCTCAAAATGAACTTGTTCAACATGCAGTACCTGTTCCTCTGTTTTAAGGTCTCCAAATTCTTGCATGAATGTAGATTCTGCAGGAAAACGCAAAGGTTCAAGGAAATGGAGGAGGCTAAATAATTCTTCTACAGTGTTCTGCAGTGGAGTACCCGTTAACAGCACTTTATGCTCCTATAAAAAGAAAAAAAAACCTCACATGAACTTATGTACACACATTTGCAAAAATTTGTGTTATGTCTGAGCTTCATAACCTGAAAATACCAGTTATGTGTGTCACTAAGTGCACAGGTAATACAGATAAAACAGATTTATAGAAGAACAACAGTAAGTATTTTCTGCTAGCTTTTCTTTAAATTCTGTCTTCCTACATCTGCAATGAAGAAACGACTGCACACTTCAGCTTTTGCCTGTAATATTCACATATGTATAAACCTCTCTCTATAGTGTGGAAAATATACACTATTGGAAAGCCAATAAGACTACTTCTGAGAACACACAGCAACACGTGTATCAAAGTACTAATGAAATAAAAAAACAATGCAAAACTAGTCATGGTGCCATCTTGTAGTAATGCACCAAAAGCTTCAAGATTCACAGTAGTATCCACTTCTTAAAATCTTGCACTATATAAAATAAAACCTTAACTACAGGACTAGACAATAATTTGGTTTTAAATTCTACTCCTTTCTTGATTTTCTTGTTAAATAACTTGTTTAAAATACTTTTTAGGTTTTTAAACATTAATTACTACACAAAAACTTGCACAAAAACTATTTTATTATTCTAAAGCTAATTTTAAATGAAACCATCATCATAATCAAAACAAACTATACAACAGTATCATCAGAAACAGATTCTGCTTACAGTTAGAACTTCACACATTTTTTTTAAATAAAAAACATACCAGTATCAGCTATCAAAAATAGATATATTTGAAGAGAGTATCTGTACATAATATCTTCTGAGAAAGACTGCTTGTGAGGTCTTTTTTGTCAGGTAAAACAAATTTGTAATTTATTATCGTACTGTACTTAACTAGAATCAAATCCAAAAAGTGAAATATAGTTACTCACAAGGTTCATTAATTTTAGTCCTTCCAAGAGTTTGCAATTTTTGTTCTTCAGTCTGTGAGCTTCATCAATAATGACACACCGCCATTCAATTGCATTTAACTCTGGACACCCACCAAGAATCATTTCAAAAGTGGTGATAATAGCTTGGAATCTGTAGGTACCTCGAACAATACGTCCCTAGAGATTCATCAACACACAAAATTTGTTACTGAACCTTGAATCTACTCAATTTAAAGATTTTGTTCCTGAAATGTTATCAAGAGCCAGACATCAGATTTTACATTATAAATTGTTCTGTCATCCCATACACATTTATTACATCTCTGTAACTCTGTAATTAATACTAATGAGTAATTATCCATAGCAGCAAATCCACTATTGTCTCACCAACAGTAATATTTTAACCACTTTTCAATTACAGATATAACCATCTAATAAAACTGTTTCAAAACATGAATATAGATAATATCATTTTTAACCCTGGGAAAATCTGAAAGACTGACAGGAAAAACCCTACAGTCAATCAATTAAAATATATGATGGTAATACACTTAGCACTAATACAGTAATTAAAATATCACCTGAAAACTAAATGAACACTTTTTATTCAGCTCATTCTACTCTATTGATCTGACAAAGAGAGTAAGTAAGGCCTTCAATATGGGAGTACACAACTCACTAAAGGAGCATGATGTCATTTTTAATATCTAGCACTACTTTAGAAAGTTTTCAGCCTTATCAATTTTGTAGATATACCATGACAGTTCAAAACAATTGTTTATTTATGCAGAATACATAGAAAAAGTAAAAAAACCTCTTTTAAAATAGCCAGATTTCAAGTTTTTTTTTCCATGTCATTTAGTGTGAAGTATTTCAGGCTGAAAAGCAAACTGTACACGGGCAAAGCTAGTTTACACTAGGAAAAGGAAATCAACAGCTACATAAAGGTAACAGAGCTTAATCGGCTGTATTTTTTTTTCTCACTGCTCTTCATATTCAGTGCTCAACTGCAACCATCTGTGTACACTTTAATCCCCACATGAGCATCAGCATCACTGCTATTCAATTGCAAAACTACTCAGCATACTGAAACAACATAAACCTTGCTGGAACCGCTTTCACAAAATTTACCCAGTAAGCATATGTTAAAGATTCCAATATGTAAAAAGCTTAAAAAAACGCATCAGGGGATTTAAAATGACTTTCACCAAGACATAAATACAGATAATATGAAGTACACTCTTCATTACTACTACCCAAAACAGGTTTTGGGTAAGTTAGTGCATACAAGTGACGTTACAATACCTGGGAGTCCCTGAAGTACATTTCATACTGCTGAATCATCTGCCTGCTGATCATACTTCCATGATACACTACAACATTAAGGTCAGTCCATGTGCGAAACTCTCTTTCCCAGTTTGTTATAGTGGAAAGCGGAGCTATGATCAGAAAAGGCCCTTTTATACCAGCCAGGAGGATTTCATAGAGGAATGTAATTGACTGAATGGTTTTGCCAAGACCCATTTCATCTGCTAAAATGCAATTTCGCCTGAAATAAGATATATTTGTTATTAGCATCAAAGAAAGTACAGACACTAAAGCTGTTACTCAAACGGACAATTTATATAAACAAAGTTCAAATATACCAGTTTAAAACAATAGTCCAAAGTGTAAGAGATGCTTGCAAGTGTTCCCTGGTTATGGTGAAAGAATGAACTCAGCACACAAAACCACAAGCTTTCAATCATGTTTAGCACTGGCAAAACCTGAGAAAGGAAAGGAATGTTCTATGAGGTTCTCCTACAAAAATACTCCAAAAGTATTCTTTTGAGATCTGTCCTAATTAAAGGAATTCAAATTAATCAGATTTCCTATATGTACACTCACCGTGACAAAACTGCTAGAAATTAATGAAGATTCCCTAAAAGTCACAGATGGAAAGTATCCCAGCTACGGCACATAAGAGGAGTGCATTATAGCATCAGTGACAAACCTCCCCTCGCTTCCAAAACTGAGACAGATGCATGTAGCCAAATTATGACATGAAGTACCACTGGGTGCTCACCCTCAGCCATACATTCCAGCCCTTCACTCAGTCTGCACAGATGCTCACACAGCTACATAGTTCTTGACTGAGAATTAAAACAAATTTTTCTTTTGCAGATCATGAAACTGTATGGTAAAGTGTACGCTCGCTGACACTGTGTCTCTAAAGGACAGGCAACTGATATTTTGGAAATAAAGCAAGCAGGAAAATGCATCAACAGAAATCCCACTTGGATACAGAGAATATATTGTTCTGGAAAAAATCTTGAAAGTGATTATATTTCTCTTAATACATCATAGCATTAATAAACAAAAATTAACTTTAGCTTACAATATAGAAAACAATTATTTACTGGCTTTATTTTTGAAGAGAGGTAACTTTATTTGAAAGACATACTAATTCTAGAAATCATTTTGAAAGATGCAACTGTTTCCTAGTTGTTCCAAAAATTCTGAAAGCTTGTACTTTGGTGGAAATTGCTTTTTGTTTTAATTTCCTCATAGCCATTGAAAATTTATTTTCAGTTATGCTAGTTTCATTCTTTTAAGACTTGTTCTTTATTATTCTTGTTGATGAAAACATACTTGTACACTCAAAGGAAAAGTAATTTTTTTTTCAGCTACCCCCTTGTAGCTGTAAGCAGAGAAGTTAAAATAAGTTTCATTAAAACAGTATTCATCCCCAGTAACAGTGATTCACTCCATATGGTTTAAAATTTACATTAAAAAACATTCCATGCATATACCTATTGTACCAGTTGAATAGGAGCCAGTTAAGTCCTTCCAGTTGATACTCCCTGAGTTGATTGCCATTTTTATATTCCCTGGACTGTTCTATCTTCTTCCAGGAGTTTGGAGGCGGTCGGTCCTTTAAGGGAAAGATTAATACATATGGAAGTTTGTACATGCTTTGTTTTTCCAAAATATTTTAACCCACTATTTCCCCGAGTGTAACAATCTAGATTTAGAATGTAATTATTCAACCTTAAAACTGGGAATGTGCAATTTTTAACATTTACTAATATGAGGAAATGTGAAATTTGTATTTATTTATCCATACAAATTAATACTTTTAAAATTTATTTAAGACTATATTATAATAATATCAAGCAAGTCATTTCTAAAACTAAGCACACAAATAGCTTAGCACTGGTAATTTGAAATACTAATTCGTTTATATGAGAAGTGTCAAGAATATATGAAGTTTCACTTTGGAAGCGCTAAGAACAGCTGTCCCACAACCAAAGCCAACTGAATATTTGGGACAACCAAAATCCACAAAGTTCAAGTAATTCTGGATGCTGATGCTATCCTCCTGAAGTGGTGTGGGCAAGCTACACTGAGTTACTGTGATCTTGCCCTTTCCTTCCTGCACTTGCCCTGGTCACTGCTGATCACTCAGTGACCCAGTTAGCCCATTCAGGGAGCCAACACCAGGAATACAAAAAAGTCTACCTGCGAGTTGATTAGTTCCCTGAATCTGTTTCACCAAGGGACCAGATATGAAGACAGTATCAGCATATGCATGATTATGACACAAAGGACATGACAAAACAGACTGTAACACTATCAAGGTATATCATCCATCTGAATGTCTCTGGCAAGCTAAGGAAAGCTGAAAGGCTCTGTATGAAAATACACACACACACAAGTTCCCAAGCCTGGAGACTCAACTGGAGGGTGGCCATTAGCTTAGCAGGCAACTTAGTAGAGAAATCATGAAGTTTTTCACTGATACTAGGTAGGATTCCAGCAGAAAACATTTTCTTTGTACAGCTTCTGCATCCCAACGTGAACAAACTTGCCCATTCAAGCAAAGTATTTTTAGTAAGAGCCTTTCTGATCAGCTGTACCTTCCCCCTCCGCCCTACACTTCTCAGTATTTAGAAAAGCTTGCATTCACTCTAGACTCATGTGGCCTTATCTGGCAGGTCTGAATTTTAGATTTGAATTTTACATCTCTATTGCCAACGTGAGCATCACCTGACACCAGGTCTCAGTGCAGCAGTAGCTGTCCCTTCCCAGCAGCTGTGGCCTCCTCCCCTCACCCACAAGCAGCCATCTGTCCACTCCCCCACACCAGGAGCAGCCACGCTCTTGCTCCCAGGGCTGCAATCAGCAAATACTTTCTTGTACTTACTGGAGCCTGGAACAAAAAATACTTGTTGCTGATGCTAAGATGAGTGTCAGCTGTACAGCTGCACTTTAATACTCTTTTTCTCTCAAAGACAAACATGGCAAGGGAGAGATATAAAAACCCTTCTTCCCACATGCCAAAATGGCAGGATTTTAAATAAATACCAGAAAAATGAACTAAATATAATATGAAAATGTTCATCGTGACTACTGTAATTATCTGTAGATGGAAAAACCACTAAAATGAAATTCAAAGCCTACAAATTAAAACACTGTGCATATTCACTTATGTAAAATAAGTAAGTTAGAACAAGTGTTGTATTACACCACGCAGGAAACATGTCTTACTCTGACAATGACATACAGGACTTTAAATAGATTAGAACTATTTTGTTTTCTCCCCTTCTATGAGACAGAAGATTGATAATTTAAAGATAAAACACATTTCCTTATTACATGTATTCTTCTTCCTTTCAGCTAGCCCTTCATGACAAGAAGAAAAATAAAAGCAGGAAGTAATTATGGAATCTGTTCGACAGATCTTGTTTGCCAATTTCCTTCAGTGTTGAAGCACAAGACCGTGCTCTCTACAAAAGGATGTTTATACTTTATTCTGTTTTCTCCTCCTCTTAATAGTGTTCAGATTCTCTGATAGCCACCTTCAATGCATTGCTCATCACTCAGAAGCTAAGAAAGTTAGAGCACTTCATACTTTTTCCTAAAATTTTTTTAACAGAGTAACAAATTCGATGAGAATATTTATCTACGTTTACCTGAAAATATTATTATTCCTAGGTAACAAGGCACACAGATCCTTTACACAGAATGTCAATAAGCCTTATGTTTTAATACAGTAGCTTAAAGTTGGGAAAAGCAAATTCAATTTGCCAAGACAGGTAAATAAATTAGGTATAATTTTACCAATCTCCTTGAGTCAGGCCTGGAAGCTTGCAATTGTTCAAATTCTTCTATTTTCGCTTGATCTACATCTTCTTTCAGCTCCCACGTACTGTCTTCATATGGCAATGAACACCATTTTACTAAATAGTAAATAACAGGCTGCAGAAGAAAATTCTGAATGTTATCAGCTTTTAATTTAGTATACAGATTGTTAACATGTCTTACTATTTCAGTAGCTAGCTTACATGAGAGCTAGAAACACAAGCATATTTCTGATACTTTAAAAAATATTTGGTGTAGATTCTTGTTATCTACCTACTTTCCTTGGCTTCTCATACCGTCACTTGCTTTAGACCCCTGAGGTACTTTCCAATCCCACTTACCCACAAGTAAATCTTAGTCTTAAGAAAGATAACTCACTACATTTTTGATGTTTGTGGAAATGGGGCAAGGGGGCAGAATTAACCACAGAGGTTAATTAGAGTTGCTACCCAGAACATTTCCTCCACTCTCCAAATCAGGCTACCTAAGCCTGAAACAAAGAGCTTGAGTTCCTAAAACAGACATCTTAACAAAAAAGAAAGCTCTACAGGTCTGCTAGGTGACATACATAAAAATTGAGGAAAAGTCTCAAAAGATGGAATCAAAGCAGATTATTTTATTTAGATTCAGTAAATAAGTATTTAAAAAACAAATAAAAAGTCATCTTTCAAGAAGCTGCAGGAAAGCCTTATGACTACACCACATTTTTTTCTAGAAGTGTAATTATGACAAATCTGCTGCATACAATGAAACATAATTTTAACCCTCAACCCTGCTTTAGGAAGGTTAATGCAGAAATCACTGGGTAAACGCCTGCTCATTTTGCTATCTAGAATAACAGAATAAGTATCCTAGCTATTCCAATAGCCTTAATCAACAACTTTGTCAGTCTTTGTTCTGTGCTTGCCTCAGACTCTTTCTGAATCCTGGCAATTTATTTGCTTGATTTGCTTTTCTGTTTTCTTTTTTAAAATTTTCTAATATCATGTTTTTGTTCTGTAATAGCTTTCCAGCAGAGGTAAAAAAGAGTTTTGATAAATACAGAGGAAAAGGTCCACTGGTGGCTATCAAAACACCTCTAAATCACTGGTTACCTAGAGCCCAGGGCCAGAGTTAAAGAAGAGGGAACCACTACTTGCCCTGCCTTCTTGTGCTTTTTCCAGCAGTGACCCCTTGTCACTGTCAGAGAGACAGGACAGTACAGGGGATTTGTTGGAACTCACAAGGCAATTAGCAAACCTCACATCTATGTCAGTAACTACCTAAGCTTTGTCTGCTATGAACTATTAACAAAAATATAAGCCATTGAACTCTAATTTCTATTCCAAAGCACATAGCTAGCATAGAAAGTGACAAGATTGTCATGTCTCATTAAAAATATTATTGAAGTTTAAAATCATTAAGGTGTTACTCTGAAATATGCTAAAATTACTATTATCAAACACTACTTGGGGGTTTATCCTCTTGACTTGCTTTAAGATGTATTTACCTCACCAGTGTCCTTATCTTCACAAAGAGATACTTCTAACACCCGGTCTACTTCAACATAGTCAGGATTAAAAGGTTCTTCTTCCATCTGCAATATAAGATTAATAGAATCAGTAGAGAGGCAAAAAAAAGCAAGTATATACTAAGACTCGGTTTCATCGTACACAAAATGACTTTAGCAGTTGGAAACTACTGAGGCTTTTTGCACACACCTTAAAATCCTTCCCCCTCCTTTTCTTTTTTTTTTTTGGCAACTGGCACTGAAGAGGCATTTGACATTAGAAAAGAAAATGCAATCATTTAGGTATGAAGTGCTGCCTTGGGAAAGTCATACAGTAGAGAAACCAGACATACTAACATAACCTTTCCCTCCTTACCACTTCTAAGTAGTTACAATCTCAATTTTAAACCACACAAGTCAGTCAGTTCAGTGACTCCAGAGGACTTGCTCTTAAAATTATGTTAAACAATCCATCTTCTGATGCAACCAAAAACCCAACCCCAAAGGCTAATTTTTACTTCTCAACATTCAGCTCTTCTATTTACAAGCAAACTATTAATCACAATTTTACAAGGAAAGAAGCTTTTTTTAATTGTGTATTTCATACTCACATCTGCAAAGAAGTGAGCTCTTTGTGCTTGCCTTAGTTTGAATCGTTTTATTTTCTGCTGGATTCTTTTATCCTTTAAAAGCTGTTGTTCTGTGGCCCACTCACAGTGGAGATAAGAGCTAAAATGACAGAGACTAACATTAACATATTAGTGAAAGCAAAAGCTTACTATCAATTTTTAATATACAGTTAAAATAATATATTTTACAAACCAGAATTTCACTCAAAAAAGCATTTTATCATTTAAGATGTAATTCACTGTAAAGATCAAAGATTTATTCCTCTGAATCCTCATTTTACAGCAGTAGTTAAGGCAGTGTTTTTGAGCTAGGATCCATAGAACTCTATGGATTCACAAATTTCTTTCATCTCACCTAAGAAAAGAAGCAAGCACTTTTAAAGTGAGTAAATAAATCAAATTTAAAATCTGACACCTCTATGAGAAAGTACCCAGAGGTATAAAGTACTTAATACATTGGATCTAACTTTTTCACATACTTCATGTGAACATCTCTTCACAGGTACTGCTGAACTATACAGCTCAGCCCGTTAAAAGATCAGTGAGAAGCACCAGAGCCCATGGCAAAAAGGAACACGTCATAAGATCGAGGTGAGAGAAAAACGTTAACAGAGGCAAAGGAAGGAAGAAGCAGGAGTACCAGCACCTACACCATCTAACTGTGCCCCAAGTGAGCCTTTCTGAAGTTAGACTGGCTTATTTCATCCTCACACCCCCTTTTCAATGTCTTTTAATCACTTTTTAAGCTTTCTAAAAATATGCTAGAAATAAAGAAGAGCTGTTGCTGGGTATTACTCATTCTCTGATGAGAAGACAGACTTCACCCTTTCAGAAAACAAGAGCCTAATGATCTCCCTAAACATGTGAATCCAGCCTCAAAAAACTACATTTATTAGCAAGAATCTGATGAGATTACTCAAATATGTAAAATTAAAAATGTGCTTGTATATTCAACATCAAGAACTGAGTAGTGACAGGAAGACAGGTATGAAATTTGAAATAGGAAAATATAGAAAAAGTTCTTTTTCTTCTTCACTTTATTTCCTGCTTCTGATGTAAAATTATTTCTATCACTAGAAGTTTTTTCTTTTCAAAACAGTAAGACTGACTCCTACATCAACCTCTCCTAAACATATGACGCTATACATCTAATCTAGGTTCACAAAATAGCTATGTTTTAAATTAATTAAATTAAAATTAGCCTCAAGGATGTAGCTCCTCCTGAATTTAATAAATGTATCTTCTCTAAAAATCATATTCTTCTGTCAGTAATGGTTGTGAGCTTATTGGTCAGTGCTGTTTTCAAAATACTGATAATTTAACAATTATTACTAACCACATAATGCAGATTATTAGCAATTTTTCAGATTAAATTTGTAAAGAAAAATATCAAAAGATGACAAAATCTGGTTAAATAAGTAATCTTGAAACAATACAAAACTTTAGGACATGAATATGGATGGTATTATAATTTCAGTCAATACTTCCAATGAAACAACTTTTTAATACTTACTAGTTCTTGTATTTTACAAAAAACTCTTCTGTTTCTACTGTCATCCCAGCAGATATCTAGGAAAGGAAATTCAGGGGAAATGTGAAACGAGAGATACAAACTCCTTTTTCAAATAGCAACTTTACTGCATGACAATCACTTACTTCTTTCTTTACTACCCTGGAGGATAAGATTTTGTCAACTATTGCTGCATCTTCTTCACTTGGATTTTCCTATAAAGGCAAGAAGACAATGACATAAATTGCAGTAAATGCCCTCTCTTCAAACTGATCAGGCTTAAAACCTTCAAACACCAGTGGCTTGTTAAAAGATCAACAATAAAGGCAAACTTGACCTCTACCAGTAGCATTCTCTTTAACAGTCCAGGAGTAAAATTTAAAATCCAGGTCTATATCCAGAGAGAAATACACACAAAAGTACAGTAAGTGGCACTTCCTAAGAGCATCAGATGCAATGCTCACCTGCCAAACACACTTCTATTGCAACCAATGGTGATTCTGATGCTTTCCAGACACAGACTCACTGTGAATGCCCTGCTGAGTGGATCTGATGCAGTGGATATACCCAGAATTTCGTTATACAAATATGGAGAAATAAGATCTCTGGCAGACAGGTTAAGAAAAACTAATAAAACAGAACCAGCATGTGTCAAATTCAGTTTAATAGATTTACTCTGAACACAGATAACAAACATGCTGTGGAATCAGGCAGACAAGGTTGTGCCTGAAAATTCCAGTAAGGCTTAGGTGTGACACAGATACAGGATTACTTAGCTCTCCCATGACTGAAGTTTTGGTTACAGTGACTAAAAAAAAAAAAACCAAAAAATAATAAAATAAAATAAAAAAAAAAAAAATCAGTCTTTAAAGGTTGCTTCCAATAATAATAAAAAAAAAAAATCACCTTCCCTCTTGTCTGATTTGTTCCCAATCATACTATCTTTCTCCTTCCCTCAGAATTTCGGCACTCCTTCAAATATCTCACCAACACTTTTTTTTCCTGTTTCTCTCCTGCCACTTTATTTACCTAAAATGGCTCAACAGCAGGTTTGAGTACCAGAGCTGGCACAAATTAAAACAGTGAAGCACAAACCTGAAGGGGGGAAAAAAGGGAGGAGTATCCTTATTAAAAATCTCAGTAGGCAGAGATCCCCATAGACTCAATTAATTTTATACATCTGAAAGTCATTATAATACTAGCATACTGCTTTTTCATATGCTTAGGCAACATAACACATTATTTGAGATAGACTTATCCTTAGTCTTATCATTCCTTAACTTCAATTAAGTCAATGAATGTTTGTAATGGGAAAGAAAAAATAGTAATAAGCCATTTCTTCCAGTTTTCAAGATCTTAGCACAATGTCACATTAAATAAATTATGGATTAGTAATAATAATGTATTCCTTCCAAGTTATCAGCTTTATTCACTGAACTACTGGAGACAAAAGGAAAATTCCCACTACAGACCAAGCCAGTATTTAC
>NW_010297713.1:4105-14677 GCF_000700745.2 Antrostomus carolinensis | reverse complement strand
GGTAAAGGGGCAGAATTCTTTTTGATTTTTGCAGAAACTTTAGCATCTTCTTCTGATTGTTTTCCTTCTCCTTCTTCAGCATATTTTTTCCTTTTAACTTGACGATTTGATCTTCTTTTCTGCATGCAGGAGGATTAAAAAAATGGAGGTTTTAACAAAAACTTCCTCTAACATGAATTTCAAGTTTTGGGATGCTCTGAGCAATACTTTAGCTGTATCTAAAACCAAAGGCCAATGTTTAATGGAAAACATGAAGCATGTGAATCACAGAGGGACAGAAGTAGCCATATACTATTTTCCATCAATTACATTATTTTATTTTCCTATTTCATATAAATATTTGATACTTTTAGAGTTCAAAAGCAAACATGGAACAATCTTTGCAGGGTATGGGAACAAAGCTGATATATAACAGATCTCCCATAAGCATCAGTATTTCAACAGCAATTTCATAATGCAGTTCAACAGCAGTGTGTTACTGTTCAACTGAAGAATGTGAGTCAAAAATACAAAATATGCCAAGTGTCTCCACTAAACAACAGCATTATACAAAAAATAATGAAGATTTTCATTAGATCACATTGGTCAGATTGCTGATGAAGTCTGATTTCATGGCTAATAAAATCTGTTGCTTTGTTAATGTAGTTATTTTCTCCTCTACCTTAATCAGACTTGTTTTAACAGCAGCATTTGGCTTGCTTTGTGGTTTATCTCTCTAATCTTCACTCTTGCTTCTGCAAGAATCTGAGGATTCAGTTGGAGAAATATTGGTTCAGTCTAAGAAAGTAATTTCTTCTCAGTCACTGTTTAAGTTTAAAATACTTAGATTATTAGGATATTACATATCCTTTCTGCTCCTCAGTACCAATGTATGAGACATTACATATGTAACAATAAGATTAATTTGTAAATCCACTGGATAAATGATGATAGCAAAATCAAGCTAGTCAGATAACATTTGAAAACACCCCAATCTGCTTTAGAGAACTGATCATCACAAAAATAAAATCAGCCAAGTAAAACAGTCTCTATAAAATAAATTCATTATATAGAGTTACACAGCAAAGTGTATTTTGTTTAGAAAAAGCCACTGCTGGTTTCAATACACTGTAGTGATCAGTTAGGAGAAGAACAAGTTGTGAATAGAATAAAACCCAGTGGTCACACTGGCTTCTGCAGAGTAGATACAAAGGAACGGTAAGACTGCAGCACAGGAACTTTCTTCCTAACTGTTAAATTCAGCCCTTGGTCTGGTTGGTACCTGGTAAAAGACGTAGCTATACTTTAACAACTACATCCTAAGTATTTTATTAAGGTAGAGTAGTAATACTACATATACAGTAAAAAACAAAGAATGGGCATCACCAAGTTCTTCTGGAGAAGGTGGGACAGTGCATCTATGAAACTACTCCATCAGCTTTCCACAATAATGTAGCCAGATTAGCTATCCTTCAACAAAAAGTCTGTATGTGCAGGGTGGGGTGTTAGCACAAAAAGAAACTTCAGATTTAAACAGACACATTAATATGACATAAAATGTGACATTATAGTTAAATCAACAATACTTTGCTGACAGAAGTATAATTTATTTATTTTTTAAAAACGCCAGCAAATAGGAGCAGTGCAAAGTGATGTATGAATTAGGAAAAGAAGAATTAAGAACCAGGTTCAACTTTTACTCATTAAATATTTATTTTATTTCTAAAAACCTATTAAGGCATTAGGTTATTTTTAATATATTTTTAATCCTGATATTTTTAATCCTCACTATGTCTTTTCTTAAATGATGATGTGATTAACAAGACATTAACAGATCTATGTTCTCCAACATACTAATATATAACTTGAGTTGTTTGAAACAAAACCTTTGTATTTCCCTGAGCTGAGAAGCATGGTCATAAACAAATGCTCTAAGGCACAAAATAAAGTAATATCACACATTTTTTCCAAGAAATAAATCACTGTATTTAGGGAAGACACTTACTGTGAAACTAAGCATACAAAATGAATTAGGGAAAAAAAAAAAAAAAGACCTAAAATTGCTCCCCAGGGCTTAGAAATAGAAAGCTATTTGCAATAGTAAAAGAAAACCATGAAAATGTTTGGAAACTAAATCCAGAATGAATTAATGAAGTAAAGCAACTTATGTCCTTCCTGTTATGCTTCTCCCAAACTCCTCCGAAGACAGATGGGGCAGTGCCATGACATTCTGCAGTATAATTTTTTTTTCCATCCTATGCCACCCCTTGTTATCTCTACCCTCTGTTCCCTTCACACCAGGATCATGTCATTTGATGATACTCCCTGTCTATCCATGCTAAAATTGATGATGACCTTTGTCGTGCTAAAAATCAAATATCCAAAAAATAAAGTGATGAGAAAAAAAAAATAGCTTAAGTCTTTTGTATTATATTTGTTGGCCTACAAATTTATACCTATCTGATTAGAGAACACTACTGGTAAGTTACAGTACTTCAGAACCACCAAACCTGCCTTCCCCTCCTTCAGTGTACTAAATGAACTTTCTATACCTAAACAAATTTCCTCAGAAAGAAATAATTTCATTCCCTTCCAGGTTACCTTTACCTCAGACAAGCTACCACTTAAGTTAATAAGAAGTAATTCCGGGAAGTAGCTTCTGATCCATTTTTTCCCCCAGCATTATCTGTGAAATACTTAAGGCCAACTCAGTATTTCACAATTGTTTTCTGACATTGTCATCAAATAATGCAATTTATTTTTACTCAACAACACCTTATTATGAATATTAATTTCATCTCTGTGGATGAATTCGCCACAAGATAAAAATCTGTGCATTTCCAGCATATAACCTTACTTTCAATGGAGTTTGCCCTGAAGCAAGAAAGCCGTATTTTTACTAACATACACATAAATAGGATATAATCTCCTACAAACAGTTCTATTTCTTTGTGCTTAAGTTTTGTAAATAATTAGCTATGCTACTATTATACCAGGGTAATCTATGAAAAAATTGCAGAAGATAAGTTACAAGGGAGATACTCCTCAAGGAAATGACTCTGCCACTCAAATTACGAGGGAGACACTCCTCAGGGGAATGGCTCGGCCACTTTAATTCTTGACCCAACACTTCCTTCAGAAGTATTCCACCAGCAACTAGAGCCTATCAGCATACTGCTCAGTGCTCCCTTCAGATCCAACACTGCAAGGAACCAATGCTTTCAGCTTCTACAGAAGCAGAGCTCAGAAAAAAACAGTAAAGTCTGAAACAAGGCTTTTAAATCTTCTCAAAGAGTGAGTTTCATTGATAAATGTCCTTTCTACCAGACAATCTCTGCATTTTCCCCACCAAGTCAGCTGAACTACTGTCTCAACAGATGAGCACTTACAGTCTCAAATCTACAGACTTCTGTACTGAAATGAAACAGATACAAGCAGGGCACTGATGCCCCATTACAGAAAGAGAACTCTAACCTGCAGGATTTTCTGATTTTCAACTAGGAAAAGCAGCTGATAAAGTAAGGTTCTACCTATGAGAGAGAAGCAGCAGTGATGGTCACCGTGTCAAAAGGAGAGTAACTTTCTGGAGAGAGGAAAAAAAAGACCTGTAGACGTAGCAACACATACCAATTTAAAAGGGAAAAATTCTGACTACTTACCTGTGAGTCTTCATCTTTTAATGGCCGCTGCGGAGTTTGCTTCGCATCAGACAATTCATCTGAAGATTCATTTTTCCTTTTCTGCTTCTTACCCAGTGTGATGATTAGCTTTCTGTTAGGAAAAAACCCCAACATCTCAGTGAATGCTGTACTAGTCTACTTAACGTCAAGATTAAAAACAACAACATATGCACTAGCAATTCCCGTGTTGTTCTTCACACAAAACTCAAGAAGCACCATTGTCTGAAAAATGAAAAATATGTCTCAAAACAAAAAGTTACAACTTCACAGTAGACAGTATTTTCTACTACCATTACTGAGCTTCTCTAGAGGCAAGCAGTTACCTTACTATCGCAAACTGCTCTGTATCATACATATTTTAAATCTATACATGAGTAAGAGATGCAAAATCCAACATTTAAACTGACAATGGTAAACTATACAAAGTTAGCATAAATACCATCTGCAGATGATGAAGGTAAATGATTTGCCATAAACAATTTATCATTGCGAAATATATCTTCTCTTACTTTTACTAAAAAAAATTAGCTATGTACAACAATCTAAAATCATTCAAAGCTGTCAGACATGCAAAACTTGTATGTTTAAGTAAGTGATTCAATGGTAAAAATGAGAGAATTGCATGAATCCTTTCTGCTCTTTAAAAAAAAAAAAGAGAAGCTGTATTCAAACCCCAGTAATTTTATCTATAAGAAATCTTAGAACCTCTCAGAATACATTAAAAAACAACATTGTGCTGAATAAATTAGTTAAATTCTAATGGAAAAGCACCAATTTTTTTTTGTTCAGATTGAAAGGTTATGATGTAAATCATGATAACAATTAACCTGATTTGTTTTTAACTAAAGGGTGTCCAATTATTTATTTTTTCATATTTGAAATGTGCCAAATACTCCTTTTAAAATATGTTTTCAGTGGCATAATTACAGAATGATGACAAACTATCAAATAAAATCACATATAAAGGGTGGTCCTAAAATATATATTTTAAATGGTATCTAATCATAAGATCCGTATAACAGAAAATGAGGTAACTGTTTCAGCATCCAAACCACATTTTTCACTCCCACATTTTTTACTTCTAGTATGAAGTGAATGGCACTGGCGAAGCAGGCTGAAGTTAAGCTGCAGTAAGCATAATCACAGATCTGCTTGTTCACAGAGCTGCTGTTCAAAAGTAAAATCTGCTCCTCAAGTCCTTGCTTTTCATTACTTGTTCTCAGTTTAATTATTACTTAGCAAACATGTTTCATGATCACAGGAAATAATTTTGACAATGAACACAGTGGTTCACTGGTTTTCCTACTGTCTTAAAGAGTAGTTTTGGAGAAGACTACTCTCCACCCTGCCCTTTTCAATCTAGGATTTTTTTTTTTAAAGATTCTTGGATTCTCAGGTATTATCCAATATGACTCCATTTGGTGATGAACCTGAAGAAACCAGTTTTTCCATTTTTATCTCATACTGTTACACTATGTCAAAGTATAGACTATGTATATATGTCTATACTGTTGACACTATGTCAAATTAGCTAATATATTTCAAAGTGATGCAGACAAGGCACACTGTGATTGAACTTCTGAGCTTGTTACTAAATGGACTTGTGTATGCCAAAATTTAACATTTAAAGGAAAACCTGACAAACTTCTTGGAAAACTAGTAAATTACTGAAACAGTACCTATCCCATGAAGCTCCTGGTTTGCACCTTTGGAGTTTGGGAAAATATTAAGAAGTATCATCTATGTTTTCCCAGGTTTTGAATTCTTCCCTTTTCACCTGCTTCTCACCAATGCTGGGGAGAACATACTGGGCTAGATGAAACTGGTCTCAACTGGGTATGCACTCTTCTAAACTTTGTCCATATGCTATTAAGTGTAACAAGCTGTGCTGATCTGTACCTATCTCTTGTTGATCTTTTCATTAAAATAACTGTGCACACAGCATATTTAACCCAGTGAACTCACATGATGTAATTTTTAAATTATTATTTTTTGACCCATAGATAAGATATCAAGTCTTCTCTTTGATTTGGAGCAAAGGCATTAAAGGCCTGACACATGTATAGCATGTAGAAATACCTGCAAATGTCACACACGTTTTGATTTTTAAATGATCAAGACTGCTAGTGACAAAGAAAAGGATAACTAAATGTTCTTTCATTAAATAAATGCTGAGATGTAAGTCAAGCTGGAAGTGGTCTCTGGAGGACATCTGGTCTCTACTCAAAGCCAACTTCAGAGTTCTTTTATGTCCAGGCAAGTTCTGCTCTTCTCTAAGGCTGACACCTCCCTGGGCAACCTATTCCAAATTTTGATCCTCTTTTGTGAAATGGTAGATTAAAATGCTCCATAAATGCATGTTGCTATGCTAAGCTTTTGTATCCGTGCAACCATAGTTCAAGCTCATTTCATGCACTACTGCAAGTAATATTTTAGGCTCAGGTTCCTTTTGGATTCAAGAACCGCAATATTAAACAAGGCTATGACTATTTTACCATGGGATGTAGTGGTACCCGTTGAATAGCAGAAGATTTTAAGGACCTTCTGTTTTAGAACATGGACTTATTTTGTGATTAGACTGCTCTAGTCACATTTTTCTTTGCACATTTTTCCCTCTCGTGCTCTGTCGCTGTAGTCCCCCCTTGTGTTCACCTCCTCCTCTGCTCCTGCAGTCTTACACGTGATATTCCACTTCCCTCTCAGCTTCTGTGTCGTATCTTGATCTTGTATTCCCTACTCTCAGTACTTCACAAGCATCTCCCTGAAATTTTCTTACCATCTTCTCTACATGTTGCAGATCAGAATGTTTCCTCCTCTATACAGATATGGTGCCAATGAGAGGAATAAACGCAGAGTTTCACTTCTTTCTGATCCAGTGCCCAGAACCACAACGCTCCCTGCTATCAGAAGTTGCTGAACGACAGTATGGTGCTAAAGTCACGCATTTCTATTAGCAAAAATGCAATCTGCTCATATTTTGGCCAAAAACTTCTAAAAAATCTGCTATGTGAAAACAATGATTTTCAGAAGCTTGTAAACTGGATCAATTCTGTGAAAATTTTTCATTGAGAGAGCAAGTTCTCTTGCCAGTTTACAAATTTCTGCATGAAAGCATAAAGATCCTTGGCTAAAATCCCATTTTCCACCCTGAAACAAACTGTTCTGAACAGAAACTATCTATTCTATTTCTATGAAAAGGAAACAGCACACTGTAGACAGAATAAATAATATCACTAGACTCCATTCCAATTTAACCTTCCCTTGCCTTTTTAAATTTAAAATTTATCTTAAGTAGCATCTAGAAATACTTTCACTAATAATTAGACAGTGTAGATTTCTTCAACATATACTCCCCTCTTCTAGATCTACAAACTGAAGTAAAGATACCAAGCAACTTAAACGAATGGGAAAGTTTAAAAAGAAGCCACCTCATCAGCCATTATTATTTCTGATCTTTAGCACAAGACTCCTAAGGTAGTTTAAGATCCACAAAACTAAGAGACCAGCAGGAACCACTGCTTGAGGAGCACTGCAACTTCTTTCTTACAAATTAACAACCAGTAAGAATCTGCTCCATTCCTCTTCTGTTTGATAGCAAAGAATGTGACGGAAGAGTTGTCAGCACTCTGAACGGCTTTAAAATTATAAAGAATAGTTTTCAAATCCTTCCAAGTAGTGAACATGAGGAAACATTAAAAAGGAAAGAAAAACAGCAAATATGTGTTAGGCACATAAGAAATAATAAGTACTGCTGGCCTACAATGCATGCCTTTAATACACCATTTCACTTCAATTTTCCCAAAACGGAGACATACCAAGTACATAATTATTAGTGTCCAAAGCCACCTCTCAAATATTGTAACGTGTTGTCAAAGCTCTTTGTTATATTGCTAGCAATAAAACTCCTACGTTACCAACAGTATTAGTATTTCTTTATTAATAAAAACTTAGATAAGAATCTTATCTATTAGCAAAATCAAAGCAGATACTTCCTTGACAAGATTGTGTATCCTCTTGGAATGGGAGCTGAATTGGTGTTATAAAAACAGTTGCTCTTATTCTTTTAGCATATAATTAATAATACTAACACACTAATATTAGCCACCGTCTCCTTCTCCAGTTATATATCAAATTAGTAACTTTTGGATCATGAACAGATTTTTAAAACACTCCTATAGTCTTATGAGAACCGACAGCCATTTCAAGCTCATATAACAATGGAATAATAATGCAAGAGAACAAACATGTGTTTAGTTAGTTATCCAGTAAGACCACACTATTTTGTATTCATATATTTTGCAGTAGCAACTTAAGATTAAGGCGCCTAGACCCAATTTATGCATCAAAACTAGAATCTGGGAGCAGAGGAAGCCTCACTGACACAGCTCAGTGCATGCAAAGACATCCCAGAAGGATGATCAGCTTTGGAATTTGCGTGCCATTTCTAAGGGTGACAGAAGAGATTTATGATTTAACAGATCCAACAAATCAAAAAGATTCAGTAAGTATCTCTTCCCTTCGAGCATAGATCAATTAGCCAACATTTGCCTGAATTACACAAAACACAAGACAACTCACAGTGTCTGCCTTCTAGGAAATTCACTTTAAGTTCTATACATTTAAAATTAAATGACACAGGATCAGTGCGACAGGCGAATCGCTGTCCACCCCCCTCCCCATGTCTCATAACTGAGTTTACAAAGATTTCAAACCATCTTAACAGCTTCATATCAAAAAATCGATTATATAGAGATCTTCTATTAGGGTTTTGGGTCCTAAAAATGCTAGGGCTTGTAAACAGTACATGAGACCTACTTCAAGGCAAGAAGGACATCTACTCATTTGAGTAGTGAACAGGACTTGCTCATTATTCCATAATTTAAGGCTTAATTAAAATTGTTCTTTTAGCACATGAAACAATACAGCCATTTCTGATATCAGGAAATAGTTTTGAACTTAGACACTACTAACCCTGAATCAAACTTCTGTAAATTGAATTCTTAGGATTTGGGCAATTTATATAAACTATGCAGTGATAAAAAAAATTCCCAAATGTAGTCTAGTGATATTGTCCTTTACATCACCAATGCAGAGCTGCTGCTTTTCATCAGGGCCATGATATTTAATTTTATGTTTGAGTAGGTGGGAATACATTGAGAGCTATAAAACCTAAATGCCAATCTACTTTTTTGAACATCAGAATGTTCACAAATTCACAATTCTTCTACCCTTCATATCAAGTGGTAAGCAGTAGACTTTTTAGTTTAAATATGCATCACCTTAAATGGAAGAAGCAAAATTATAATAAGTTAGAAAAAGCTTATAAATGGAAACAAGTTCTATGCAAAAATATTAAGGGTTTAAATAGATTCCTAAACATCAACGCACCTTGGTAAATAGCCAGGATATGAAAAGAGGTTCTGCAGTCCTCAGAAAAATTGTAAAGTAAGTTAATTTTAAGGAATTAACTTGATCTGTAATCAACGCATAAAGCAAACTGGTTACTTAACTTGGTAACACTAAATTGATTATACATGCATTCTTCTAATAATTTCTGTTATACCCTTACAATGTTCTTGGTAATAAAAGAATTTAGTCATTTATCTTCAATGCTTATGGCACAGAAACTTTATTAATTACTGAATCTAGTTCTAAACCATTTGACTGAAATTAAAAGGCATTATTTCTTTGACTTCAACAGGTCAGAGAATTAAAAACCTTAATCCTCACCTTTAGAAACCACAGCCTGCATAGAAAGTAGTTAAAAATTGTATAGTAGTTATAAATTACTAGCAGTTACAATGATAAATTGGAAAAAATTATGCTATAATTTTTTTCTGTACATGTAGATCTCAGAAGAATCACTAAGGAAAACGTAAACAGTTAACACGAAGCCCTCAAACACATACCAATTATGTTTAATTAGCAGGGGAAAAAAAAATTACAACTGTTTAAAAATCCTCCTCTCCCCTAAATCAAGACAGTAGTTAAAACTCATCTTAATTCTAGATGAGGCCTACTCGATTTCAGTAAAAGCTGTATTGTATTACATTCAAAAGCACACTCTTTTTTTTTAACTGACGGCTACCATGCAATTTTATCAAGGTCTGCTCAGCGCCCAGTGTTCCAGCTCCAGCTCCACCAGATCAGTGACAGAGAGTATGTAATTGTCACTGATGGATGACTGTGTAACTCAGCAAAGCCTCGGCCAGAGCAATACAGGATTTACTACACAGGATCCGCTACACAGACAGGACCCTTTTAACATCTCAGCAAAGTTTACGGTACCAATTAAAGCAAGAGTTTGCTGTTTGAGTGCTGGCCTAGAGAAGGTACAATTGTGCTCATATTGGATATGCCATGTTTGATGATAGTAGAAGTGTGAAAGATCAGGTTAAAACCATTCTCCAAACACTTCTCAAAAAACCCCCCACCAAACGCAATGTATTTGTTGGTAGTTTCTGCTCTTCCAGATCTACACTAGCCTGCAAGTCAAGCAGAGTCACCTGAAACATGCGTCTGACTTCAGATCTTCTCAAACACATATCGCTCCACACCGCCTGCCGCACCAGTCTAGCTCTGCAAATCCAAACTGAATCAGCACATTTAACAAGTTACTGCACGTTAAATGTGTTTGCTACAGAAAACGCTGAAAGAAAAGACTGATATGCATCTGGGATGGACCTATAGTGGAACTCCTTCTAAAAAGTAAAGACAGATGCACCCAAACAAATTCTCCACTATTGTTACGAACATATAAATTACTTATTTGTTTTTACTACAGACCTTCATTGGCTGTAAGGTTCCACTCGTGATTTTCCTGCTTGTACGACTACAGCTCATAACAGCTGGAAACTGTTTATTTATCTTTGTAATAATGAGGGGACTTTTTACTGCCTTTGAGTTTTCTTTC
>NW_010297713.1:0-4069 GCF_000700745.2 Antrostomus carolinensis | reverse complement strand
TTTTTCCCTTTCCTGAGAAAAAAAAAAAAAAAAAAAAAAAAAAGTATCTTCCAATTTTAAACAGATCTCAAAAATCCTTATTTCCAAGAGAAAGTAATAATTTTTCATAGAATGGAGCTCCTCACTTCCCCGTCTTGCCCAATAAGGCACTTGTCTCCTACAGATATTATTTTATCATGGTAAGATTTTCTCCCAAGATTCAGAGTTTGTTTTATTTTAAGATAAATGAGAAAATCGATGTAGTAACCCACAAATTTAAAACCCCTATCCTATTTTGACGTAACAATAATTTCCAGAATGTGCTTGGATTCATTAGGAAATATTTTCTCAAGATTGTAAGATAGCAATAAACCTTTAGAAGAGTTGTTTAGTCTTCTAAACCCCTTATTAGTTATTGGATTTTATTCTGTTCTTCTCTAAATAAAACACATTTTATTAATCACACAGTTTTTTTAACCACCTCTGTAAAGACAAATATAGCCATTCTATAGTAAATATTCTTCTTATATAAGATCAATAATTATCTGCATAGAAAACAGTCTGGTAAGATTATTCTTTCCAAAAAAAACCAAAACAAAACAAAAAAACCCAATCCAAAAACCCAAACAAACAAGGCCTTCTTGCAATTACTGCTCTTCAAAACCACTGGAGTATATTCTTTGCTAAACAGTTAATATTTTATGTATTTATATAAATAATACAAAATAGTGTTAACACTACATAACACATGAAGCTGTTTGGATATAAAAATGAAGTATGTGGATGCCCCAAAGCATTTGATTTACTGTTGTACATCAAAATACACAGGAATTCTGCAAAATCTGTAATATATGACTCTAGAAGACCCTCTTCACTGCTCTTTAAGAGGATCTGCCTCCTAAATCTTTACGTACATGTCCCACATAGTTAAAGCAATACCTGGTAGCATGATTAAGTTATCAAAGTGCTACCTGGGCATTAGTTGATTAAACTGGTAAGTAATGGAGAGGCAAACCTTCACCACCCAATGCAAAATTCTGAAAAGACCGTACTTAATTAAATGGGAGTCTCTCTACCAGCTTCAGTTTACTTTGGATCAAGCACCAATATCACGGTTAAAAACACAGTTTGAGAAACATCTATTTCTCAACGGACGCTGCCTCAGGAAATCTTGAAAGCTGATCCTGACTGATGTGCACAGCTAAGCGTTTCATGAAGAGAGAAGACTGAATGCAGAAGTAAAAACTGAAGGCGACAGTTTATTTCACTTTCCGGATTAAAAACAGTAAAAAATTTACAGGAACTATGTAGTATACCATAAGGGTGATATTTTGGCAGGTTTTGTTAATTATCCAAAAGAATTAATAAAAAGCACACCAAGGGTAATTCACACAAAGCTTCGGAAAACTGACACTGGCTAAACAACAGTGTGTAAGTTTTCTGATTAGACAGACCCACAATAAGTCTGTTATAGAACATAGGTAAATTCAGAAATATGAAAGAGAAATCAACTCTGGAAATACACATCCAAAATCCCATTTTAAACAAGATGGAGAAAAAATAAAAGGAAGCACTATACAGTGTTCTAAGGAGTATTATGAGCAATATTCATATACCAAACCATAACCAGAAGAGAAAGAAATTAAGACCATGAAAATCCACGTTAAGAATCAAGTTGAGTTTAGAGCAGTAACCGTTACACTATATGATAACTTCTCAAGGAAGTTATTTACTTTGAACATGTAAGAAAAGCACTGAACTCTAGAGGAAAAAAAAAAAAAAAAAAAGAGAAAATGCAGAGAAATGGGCTAATTAAAAGAACATTCATTTCTGCTCCACATACATGAGAATATACATATGTATATGAGACATTTAAATTTGGAGAGATATGCCAGTTAATATTTCTGTTACCACAAAAAGAGCATGGATATCAAAAATAAAAATCAGACTGTAGCTAAGATCTCCCTTTCAAGTCCTGACTGACATACTTAACATTGGATATTACACACTTTCCTTTAAAAGTATATAGGAGAACTAGGTTAGCTCTAGGGTCAGAAGATGTGCTACCTACTGAATCCCTTGGAGCGTTCTAACATCTAATGTCTTTTGAAAGCTCCTTACCCCAAGGTATCCATCCAGCTTGACCCAGCTGAGATTGCAAAATTTTTAAGAGGACAGATTAAATTAATGACAGAAGACTACAAAGTGCTTAGAATACAAATTTTCCAATACGCACTTTACTTTTGATACGTGTGATATCTATAAAAATATTCACTTGCTAACAAGTTCATTAAGCTTCTAGTTTCTCCCCCTGCAGTTTATCATGCACACTGTATTGAAGATATATGCCAAAATTGATAAAGACAGCATTTATAATATCAGATAAACTTAATCTGGAGCTGGAACTGATTACAACACTAGATGAAAGATACTTTGGCCTTGTCTATGCTTCAAAGTAAGCATGGAATATTTCAGAGCACAAATTTAAAATAGTTCATTTTAAAAGGACAGTCCTACAATGATTTCATCTAAAGAGAAAACAGAGCATTCTTGTTCCTGAATGAGAGAATCCACACATGGATTTAATCAGGAAGAATTTTGTGTAGGCAGTGGAGGAGAACATTTTATCATCAGTAAGCAGTTTTCATTTTAATCAAGGATTCAGAGTCTGGAGAGAAGACGACATTTTAATCTACTTACCCAATTTTTGTTTTCTCTTTAATTTTGGACGAGGAACCAGTTTTTGGTTTTTTGCTCTCCTTGTCCTTCGGTTTGGATTTAACTTTTCTACCCTTCTTTTCCTCTTTTCCTTCAGCCGAAACACTGGGGAAGTTTTCAGGACTCATTACTCGTGGAATGTTTCTCTCTCCTCTCTCTTTTGCTTTTGCAATCGCTTCAGATATTATGCGATTTGCCTTCTCTTGTTTACTTTCCGAGTCTGCTTTTTTCTTCTGCTTCTTTTCAGACATTGCCCTCACCTGGGTATTCTGCAACTTAGTATATGATCCTGAGCCATCAGTCTTCTTGGAGGAAGGAGGCTGTAGCAAGAGACAAAAAGCAAATAAAATAATCTTATTTTAAGAATATAAACATTTCCTGAAGGAAAAAGTGCAAATGTTTTTGATCTGGATACGCATTTAAAAAAAAAAACCCAAAACAACAAACCAAACCTAACCTAGTAGGGACTCATGCAGTCACAAAAAGAAGGAACTCTGTTTATACCACAGAATGGCGTGGGTTTCAGTATAACTACATCAATTGTGGGTTTTAAACAACCAATCCATGTACTGAAAAAAATCAGTAAAAAAACATCTTTCTAAAATTCTCCCAGCCTTCTTTCCACCTCTGTCGTTAGAGACACGGATCCTTAACCTTTCAAGCGATCTCCTACGTTGACACACACCTACAACACCTCCAATAAGTGTTCTTCTCATAAAATCTGAAAAAGCAAAGAACTCCCGAGGGCAGCAGCATCAGTGTTTCGTCCTGGGTAAGATACCAGGACCACAGATACCTTCCAGCAGACGGAAGATCCACACGACTAACTCAGTGCTAAACAGATGAGATGCTCCAACAAAACAGAGATTTAAAAACAGACAAAGCAAAAACTACGCAGCTCTATATTCACAGAAAGATCAGAAAGCAGTATTTCTTCTATTTAGATCAACATAAGGTCAGTGTCTTCATTAAACTGTGTAACTTGTTTTTATTTTCCGGATTTTAATCGCCGTTTCATGGACGCAGAACTGTTCGCACTCGGAACACAATATTCCGATTATCGGCCTCTCTTTACACAGCCTCGAAGACATGTTTTCGCTTTCCTCCCCTCCCCCTCCCCTCTGAGGAATGGAAGGAATTTCTTATTCAAACAGACAAAAACCCAGCAGATAACAGTTATGTGACATTCTCACCCGCAAACGTGCCTCTGCCTACAGCACGGAGAAGAAAAGCCGCCAGGCATTCCCGAACCCCTTTCCCGGCCCAGCCCGGCGCACCCGGCCGGGTCCATGTTCGGTCCGTGCCCCCCCGAGGCTCCGCGGCAGCGCCGGGAGGCGGCAGGTCCGGGACCCCCCTCCGACATGCTGCCTGA
>NW_010297712.1:61076-75662 GCF_000700745.2 Antrostomus carolinensis | reverse complement strand
ACACCAGGCTGCCTTCTTTGGTCAGGAGGCAGCCAGGGCTGCTCCTGGGCAGGAGGTGCCCCCCAAGCCAGGCGATACAGCAGCCCTGCAGACTCCCAGAGCCCAGACCTGGCTCAGGAACTGCTGCCTGATGGCAGGGCGACACCTCGCTCCCCAAAACCAGCACAGCCCTGGGCTGGTGAGGAAACCAGGTCTCAGCCTGAGGCATCTGCCCCTGCTTCTTCCTCCCTACTCCCAGCTCGGGGCAGCGGCAGGCCGCGGGATTTCCCGTGCGACTTCGGGAGGAGGGCTGCCGGTGGCCGTAGGTGAGGGAGGCCATCAGGCTGGCGCGGTGCTGCAGCTGGATCTGGTTGGTGCTGGGGCTGAGGGACATGCCCCGCGCGTGGGAGGACATGCCCTGCCCGCCCACGGAGGCCCCTTGCAGGAGGTTGTTGCTGACCATGTCGCCGGGCTCCTGCACTTGGATGGTGACCTGCTGAGGCTGCGACTGCTGCTGCAGGCCCAGGCACGTCAGCCCCATGGCTGGAGGAGGGGAACAGTTACCGGACTGCGGGAAGATTGTGTTGTGGGATGGCATCCCTTGGAACTGGGACTGGGAGGCGGCACCTACAAGGAACAAAGACCCTCAGCACCCATGGCAGCCTGTGATGAGGCTGGGAGCAACATCTGCCCCACATGGGAGCTGCTGCTCTTCTGGGGCATACTGGGAGTCCCAGTACACGTCTGTGGGGGATGAGGAGCGCTACTCCTGACTGCTCCATCACGCCGTGCCAGCGTGCAAAGGTCACAGCTAGAGCCCCTTGCACAGAAAGAGAAACAAAGCTGAGCTGACAGTGATTTGCATAAACCCCAGAATATCAGCCCTTCCTCCCCACCCCCGGGAGCGATAAGTAAGGATCTTATGACAAGAAACCCAACAGCACATTCCAGCTGGCGGCTCCTCGCGAGCTCTCGATAACACCAGCCCTTGCTGCCAGATGGAGAATCTTTTACATCATCAGCAAACCACACGAGGACCGGGGTGCAGGGGGGAACCGAAGCCCCCGGCACCCCCATGCACTGGTTTCCCCCCAGAGGTTTGACAGGACCATGGGTGACCAGCCCAGAGGAGCGCAGAGGGCTCGGTCGGCGCTTACCGTGGGGCTGGAGCACGCTGCTGCTCACGGGAGGTGGGCTGCTGTTTGGTTGTCTGAAGAGATGGTTATTAGGGTGGTTCGGGGGCGGGCTGGATGGCTGAATCCGTAACCTATGCAGGGAAACAAGCGCCTTTTCATCATGCCTGCTCCTCATTAAGATGCCTTTTCAGCTGCGGGAGCTGGTGCCAAATGCTGCTCTTCTCTTGTTGTACATAAACACCACGAAGCCCTGGTTTTTGATCCTAAGCTCTTTACAGCTTGGCCTCTCTTCTGAGAGCCACCAAACTTGCCCAGGTCACGCAGGTAGTGAGCATAACCCGGTGGCTACAACAGAAACCTGGGGACAGGGACAGGGCAGGCTCGCCTCCTGACTCTGTGGCCAGTGAGAAACCTTCCTTTCTCCTTTCCCCTAATTCAGCCTGCCTCATCTGCAAGTCAGGGTCCTGAAGCCAAGGACGGTCACCCAACCAAAAGCCCACAGAGGTGTGAGACATCCAGCAGCAGCTCTGAGTAGGAAGCATGAACAAAACGGGCCGCTGAAGGTGAGGCACTTTCAGAAGGCAGAAGTGTCAGTCATTTGTTTAAAGCAGGTTTGTGCCTTTGAATCCTGCTTCTCTGCTTCCGAAAGTCCTTCAGACAGAACCCAGCTAAAAGGATCAGGCACACTCACCGGGGAGCTGACTATGCCAGTCTAACTCCATACACTTCCAGCTCGGGCCCTGGACTGTTCTAAGCACGTTAGCTCACCCCTGGGCTTGAGTCAGTGTAAAACCCACTCCCCAGAGCTTTGCTAAAGCCATTTCTTTACCTCTGAAGCTGGTGAGTGAGCAGAGCTGGCTGGTTTTCACATGGAGCTTGCAAGGGTGGAGATGGCTGGGGTGGCCGGATACAGTCCTGAACCAGGCACCAGAAGAAAACAACAAGTGTTTGCAATCAGTAATGTCTCAACTTGTACACTTAGAAAACACTGAGTGGGGAAGCAGGACACTTCCAGATTCACCAGTCAGTCCCTGAGCACAGCTCTGGCTGCAGCAGCTGTGCAAACATCAGCGCTGAATCCCTGCAGGCTGGCTTCTCCTCACAGCGAGCCCAGCAACCCGCCCTCCTCAATCCCACGGGGACCTGCTCAGTAGCTCTGTCTGCAGCGGTGCAGGAAAACACAAGCTAAGGCTTCAGAAGGTCTGGCTCAGGCTCCAGTACCTGAATCTGCTGATGAAGAATCTGATGGTGCTGCTCCTGCTGGTACAACATGTGCTGCTGCTGCGTCTTCTCCAGCGTCCTCTCGTCCATGTGCCCACCATACATCTTCTGAAGCTGCTCGCACTCCTGGAACGAAGCCAACGCGCCCTCCAAGTGACCTTTTTGCGCGCAGCACGCTCGCTGTGCAAAAAGGCAGCCTCTCTGCAGCCTACCCATCTGGAAAAGCCAGCAAAGAAAGGCTAATCCATTTAATTTGACAGAATCAGGTGCGTAATAACATGGGCAGCTCGAGCCTGAGACAACACAAAGGAAAGGGGCACGTGTGACACCAGGCTGGTAGCACTGAGTTCCCTTAAAACAAGCACAAAGCTCTAGTAATGGGGACGTCCAGGTGAAGAGAGCATCGCTCATTTCCACCACGTTGCAAGGTGAAAGTCCTGTCCTGGGGCCAAACCCCACTCAGGCCATTGATAAGACGCGCGCTGGCTGCATCAGGAGCAGCACACAACACACTCCAAACTCTGGGGGTAGGAGCTGCCCTTTTCCCAGGACACCCTGGAACAGCCCCAAAACTTTGCTGTCCCAGGAAACGTGGGATGGCAGCAGCCACAGCCTGACAGTGCTGGTGGGACCAGCAAGGGCAGGCAGAACAGCCCACGGGTGGGCACAGCACACGGTTTGCTCCCCAGAAAAAGTGGGGTGGAAGCCTCCAAGGGTCCCAGCCATCAGGTGAACAGCACATACATGTAGAGGACACTCAGCAGGGCTGCTGCAGATGTTGAGGGGGAACAGCCACCCAGCTGGAAAGCCACCACTGCCTGTCCTTAGCTATTAGTGGCAAAGACTTCACCTTCTGCTTCCTGCAGCAGCAAGGTTGAGGCAATAAAAAGCCCTTGCAGAGGCTCTTTGAGGACCCCCATCCCTCTCTTTTACCTGCTGAAGCTGTTTGATGCTGCTGTTATTGCCCATCTTCTCCAGGTGGGCTTTGAAAGCCTGGATGCTGGCAGCACCATCAGAGAAGCGCCGAACCGGGGAGAAGCGTTCGGTGGGGAGATGCAGAGTATTGGAGTCCTTGTAAATAGAACTGAACACACGGGGAAGTGGGTCAGTGATGCCAGCGAAAAAACAAACTCCAGGACAAAGACATTTCACTTACACCAGCTCTGCCAAGTTCTACCTGCCCACTCACCCAGAATAAAGCACGTTTTAGATCAAGGAATAAAGTGCCATCATCACCACGAACAGGAAACAGGATTACCAAGCAACCTGGGTGCCTGGGCAGATAAATGTGTTTTAAGGTTGGAGACGACTCAGCCACAAACCAGGTTCTAGATGGGCAGCAACTCATTGTCCATCCACACAGACACACCTATCCCTCAGATGGAGAAGGTGTACAGGAACCATTCAGCATCCTAAAAATCTGATTCACCTCTTCAGTAGCCACTTCCTGAGCCTTCCAGCTCCCCAGGGCCCCTGACTACACCTGGTGCCTGTGGAAAACAAGAGGGGCACACGGAGAACAGAGCCTGATGTGTTCTGCCACCTCCAAGGAGGAAGAGGGGCTGGCATCCATCCTTAGAGATGTACTGAGTTAAAAAAAAAGAGGGCAGGGACACAACCCTGCACAGTAAGGGAAATCTTTCTAACGCATTAACTAAGCTGTCCCTTCACATGCAGAGCCTCCCAGTTGCCTGGACGCTGGGCACTGGGCATTCAGAATGGATCCAGTTGAAAAGCAGACATAGCCAGTATCGAGGCAACTGTGCCCAAGGCACTGCAAACACTTTCCCTTCACAACGAGGTTTCCTCTTCACCATCAGAGGGAGCCAGATTTTTTTCAGGAGCTGTTTTCTCCCAAAGTTGGGGCTCCCCATTATGAAAGTGAAGCGCTAAGCTCCTGCCCTGCAGTGAGGTGCAACCTGTGGTACCATCAGCCGAGCTAACCCTCCACGCAGACATCACAACGCGCCTCACAGCAAACAGACTCTGGTTTCTCTGCCTGCCCTCATGCTTTCTGTGCAAATGCAATCTGTAAACCCCAGCAACCCATACCCAGTGGTACAGGCTCCGAGAGCAGCCTTTGTCTGTGAGGAGGTCACGGAGATGTGGTCTCACAGCACCGCTGACACTGTCACTAAACCCAACGAGCCCACCTGGCTGCACGCTGGCGAGGTCCTGAACCACGTCACTGCCGGCAAGTTACTGCCGTGGCTACTGTGAATATGGCTCTTTACTGAAGCCTGTTCCACAAAGGGAAGTGGTTTCTCCTGGAGAGGGTCACCCTCCTCAGGAGGTGGCTGAAGCTGGGCCATTTCCAGCACGCTGGGTTCCGTTCCTGTCGCTTGCTCTGCCTTAGCAGGACATACTTCAGTTTCTATAGATTACACATAACTCTCTTCCAAGGACAGAGTTGCGCCCCTGCCTTTTCCATCCTATCCGTTCTCCTGACCCATTAGATCTCCTGGTGTATTGACAGAAAGCAGAAGTTACAGATAAAATTGTGCTGAGGTTCCAAACCCATGTGGCCAAGGCAGAACGATTATGCTGCCTTGTACGATTGTTGTGCTTCAATTCTGCTTTCAGTCATCATGACCAAAACCAGGTGCTACGTAAGAAGATGGCTTTAAAAATGTCAAGTGCTAAAATGAAACCCATCTGCCATTCAATAACTGATGTATATTTATGTGATGACTCAGGAGTGATAATGGTTTCTGTGCTATATGTCTCGGACACAACGTGGGGCAGGGGCAGTCTGTCAGGCTGTGGTCAGATGAAGTTTCTGTGATTTCACAGGTAGGACATGAAGCAGGCTCACAGCCTCTTACGAAACCGAGGGTGGAATGAGCAGGTAGCACCCTGCTCGTGATGCAGCAAAACAGCCTCAGGACTCCGAAGCCAAGAGGCAGAGGTGACACCAATGTATTTACAGGGTTAAGTGTGTTTTAAATCTTGTGAAAAATCAATTCCTGCAGTGCGTGAGTGACCCAGCTTACCTGTGGTGACTGGAAGCAATCCTTACAGCTGGACACAGCACATTCTGGTTGTTTTGCAAGCTGCACTCCTCTTCCTATCAAGCTTTTCTGTGACCCTAGAAATCTTTCCCCTCCTGCTCCTCCCACCCAACCCCCCCAAGCACCCCTGTGAGGGAGTAACTTCAGGGTACAGAGGTGCTTATCTTGGTTTTTCCGGAGTTCCAGCGTGGCACTAGCCCTGTCTGGGTCTGCTCAGAGTTCACCTGTCTCTGCTGATTACATCAGTGCTCAGCTCAGCAGGTATCTGGCTACAATAAAAAGCGCTTTGTCAAGCTTGCCAGCGTGCGCCGAGCGCCGACCCAGCCTGGCAGGCGACTGCTTTCTCAAGAGCCCAGACCAAGAGGCAGCAAACTCTGCACCTCACAGCTGGTTTGTTTGCACCCTCGGCGCTGAGAGGTTTGGAGCACAGGTTTTAAGCTCCCTCTGTGGCATTAGCGTCTCCGGTTTACTGCTGCGCCAAGGGCTCCGTGCCAAATTAACACCTCTCTCCATCAGGAGAGCCCCACCCACACGTTTTCAGTGTGTCGAGATCCAATCTCCATCAGTTCCCTCCTTCCCAGACATTGTGATTTTCTTCCCACCCCAGCTTCCTTTCCCCACATCGTTCCCATCAGGGGTTCAGATCAGAAGTGAAATGACTCTTGAGGAGCTTTGCAAAGAGACTTTACAGTCAAAACACACAACTCTGGTGCAGAACAGTGAGGTTTTTCAGCTCTGGTGGAGCTGACTCTTGCTGCAGTCTTTTGCCTGCATCTGCCTCCAAAAATGTTCTGTGGAAAATCTGCTATCTGCTGCTAGTTTGACACCTACCATTACAACAGAGAAAAGCTTTCCTCTGAAAGGAGCAGCTTACTCCCAACCCTTGTGTGACAGCAGCCAGTCTGGCAAATCATCTCCAGCCACAAAAACAGGATGGAGGGGAAGAGCCAGCCGACTCCTGCCCCTGCATTGCCTGTACCTGCAGGCGCAGAGCTCGGAGCAGCACGGAGCTCCGGTGTCCCCAAGGCAGTCAGACACCCTCTAGCTCTGTGGGTCTGCTCTTTGTACTTGTTCCTCTCCTCCTCCTCCTCACCCCTCCCTGCCAAGCGAGATGTCCTCAGTGCTCCATTCCAGACGACATCTGAGCAGGTTTCCTGGCGCAAAGCTGCCCGAACGGCCGGTGTCGTTACTCACCGGTGCTGATCGGGTACCAGGTGTGGAGCCCAAGCCCGGGGTCGGAAGGACTGCTGTCCTAGCTGCCTCTGCAAGTCTGGAGGGATTTCAGCTGTAGGGTTGGTCATTGCCAGAGTGTGCCTTTTTGACCTATTTGCCAAGTATCTGCAACAAGCAGGAGCACATTTTATAAGAGACTGACGGGAGTACTCCAAAAACAGGGAGCGTTAGATAATCCAGAGGAAACGGGAAGGAAGAATGCTCGCTGCAGTGCTCAGAACCAACGGGGGAGAAGCACACCATGGACATGCTGCCCATGCCTGTCACATCACCAGGTCTTCAGCGCTTAGGGGACAAGTGTCATTTCAGCTGCTCATGTGCTACTGGCAGTCTCAGAAGGAAAGAGCAGCCATTTGCTCTTCCCAGCAGGAAAGCCATGTTTCAGCTCCAGGGGAATGCTGGTATATCCCTCTGGGAATACCCAGGTGACCACCTGCCTTCAAGGTGGATTCACACCGCTGCAGCAGGTCTGCTTCCCCTCTAAGGCCCCACTGAGCCAGGGGAAGTCTGCTGCCTGCACTGAGCCAAGAGACAAGTCACGGATAACCCTAGCGAGAGCTGGCCAGAGAACGGGTGCAGGGCAGGGCTGTGCCCTTGAAGGACTGGCCTTTGCACTTCAGAGCTACCCTGGGATGCCCTGGCTCTAGCCCTGACCAGTCAGCAGCTTGTCACAGCAGGGGAAGGGTGGCCCACCAAGGTTATACGGGTGGGTAGAGCCTCCAGCTGCCTGAGGAAGGATCTGGGCTGAGGAAGGGCTGGTGGCCAGCCCGGTCCTCGTGCGCCATCTAGTCCCTGCTCCCTCTCTGGGACTGGGACATCGCCCAGCGACCACAGGGCAAAACCAGCAAGGGAATGGGAGCAGAGAGAGGGTCCCTTCCTCCAGAGCCAGAGCCACCAAGGCGATGGGCTGGGGTAACTCTGACACCAGAGCTCACACTGAAGCACCCTCTGCGCTGGAACCAAGGGATGGGGGTTCTTTTGCCAACCCACAAAAGACACTGGAAGTGTGCAGGGCAAAACTAGGAGCCTCTGCTTCAGCAAGGGTGTGACAAAGGGCCACACAGCTCTGAGGGACGCTGCCCTGAACTGCTAGTTGCTGCTGCAGCAGCTGGGGGCACGGGGCCAGAAGAGATAACAAATGAGCCCCTACCCAGGATGCCCCGGCCTGTGACGAGCACAGGGACTGGCTCTGTACCCACTCAAGGCCAGGTGGGATGAGTGCCCACTTCTGAACTCCACTATTTCCACTCTCGTGAGCCAGCTGTGGTAACTGTGACAAAGATCACTTGGCCAGCAACACCAGGGCCACCAACAGGGAATTCTCCCCTTCCCTCTTTTCCCCTGCGAGGCTCCCTGCAACTCCAACTGTTGCAGCAGAGAAGGGCAGTGAGCACGACATCGTTGCCTTCCCCAAACCCAGCCTCTCTTTGCCAGCCACTGCAGCCACTTAAGCAGAAGACAGCAAGTTAACAGAATGAAGAGTGCTTAGCACGGTGGTAACTTGCCAAAGTCTGTGCCATTAGCTGTTTAAGAATCATTTGATGCAGACAGGGAAAGTTTCCCAAAGAGCTTTACAGTTGTGGTTTGCTAAGATCATTTTATTTCAGACCTCCAGGGAACAATCCAATCATGAGCTATAACAGCATTTCAGGAGGAAGAAAGTTTCCCAAAGCTCAAAGGAGATGTGACTGTTTCCTGGAGCAGAGCAAAGACTACGCTCTGCTTTCAAGGTCAGATGAAGGAGGGCAAAAACTGTTCAGTGGTGGCTGCACACAGAGTGTTCAGAGCAGTGTTCTGAGAAGCTAAATATTTGCATCTGTCCCTGATGTTAATACTATTTACCCTTCTCCTCTGATGACTACTGACGTGTTGCAACAGAAGAGGGTGGAGAGCAAGTCAACGCACAACCTGGTCAGGGCTTTTTCTGGGCCATTTGTACCTTTTTTTCTGGTACAAAAGGACTAAGGGCAGCGAGGTGACGCATGGGTCTGAGGAGACTTGCCTTTCCCTGGGATCTGAACATTTCAGTGGCTTCCAACCCATAAAATACTGTCTGGGGGTTTCAGAATGTTTCCAGCTGAGCTAATGCTTTGACTTAAAAGACTCAGCTGAAATCCGGGGGTTTAGAATGGGAGGGGTGACAACCTGCCCAGGTAAGATTACATGGACATATAGGATGGGGAACAAAGGCATCTGGAGCAGCCCTGCAGAGAAGGACTTGGGGGTGCTGGTGGATGAGAAGCTGGACACGAGCTGCCAACACACACTCACAACAGCACAGAGGACAATAACCGTGTCCTGGGCTGCACCCAGAGCAGCGTGGGCAGCAGGTGGAGGGAGGGGATTCTGCCCCTCTGCTCCGCTCTCCTGAAACCCCACCTGCAGTGCTGTGTCCAGCTCTGAAGTCCTCAGCACAGGGAAGATGTGGACCTGCTGAAGCAGGTCCAGAGGAGGCCACAAAAATGACCAGAGGGATAGAACAGCTCTGCTGTGAGGACAGGGTGAGAGAGCTGGGGGTGTTCAGCCTGGAGAAGAGAAGGCTCCAGGGAGACCTTCTTGCAGCCTTTCAATACTTGAAGGGGACCTATAAGAAACATAGGGACAAACTTTTTAGCAGGGCCCATAGCAATAGGACAAGGGGTGATGGTTTTAAACTAGAAGAAGGGAGATTTAGACTAGATAGAAGGAAGAAATTTTTTACAATAAGGGTGGTGAGACACTGGCACAGGTTGCCCAGAGAGGTGGTAAAAGCCCCATCCCTGGAAACACTCAAGGTCAGGTTGGATGGGGCTCTGAGCAACCTGATTAAGTGAAGATGTCCCTGCTCACTGCAGGGGGTTGGACTGGATGGCCTTGAAAGGTCCCTTCCAACCTCAACCATTCCATGATTCTGTGATAAGATGTCCATTCAACCTCTTGCCAAGAGCCCGATTTATCTGATTCACACAGTCAGACAGACTGTCTCCCATCTGAGGTGCTGCCAGGTGACATTATGGGCCCTAAATTACAACTGGGGCAGGTCATGAGCAGGAACCTTCCCAGGATGGTGGCTCAGTGGCTGAACAGCAGCTCGTGAAGCTGGAAAATACTGTGAGAGTGAGCACAAAGATGAGAAGAACCAGAGTACAAGGCTATGCAGAAAACCCAAGATGTGCTCTGTGTCAACTCTAAGGAAGAGCTGGAAGTGAGGTTCTTTCACATCTACCAGCTTTGACTTGCTTCTAAGCTCACGTAGGCAAACGGAGTCTCTGCACACTCTGCACAGTCTGCCACTGCACACACCCACTGTTCAAATCCCCCCCCTTGCTCTGGAGCTGGCAGAGGCTCTGGAGCGCTGGGAGAAGGCTCTGGAGCTGGCAGAGGCTCTGGAGTACGACCTCCATCCGCCCCAGCGTTTCTCTGCCTGCAACCAACCCCCAATTTGAATCCTTCTCCCAAGCACAGCCCCTGAGGAAACGCTTCCTTACTTGAGGTGTTGGCCTGTACAAAACTGGGGGGAATCCAGAAAACTTTTCAAGTTTGAGGTAAGAAGCAGGAGCACTCCGTAACCACACCCACACATGTAGTGCACCAGCGGGTTAGCAGAGAAGAAACTATGCAAAAGCCTCTGAGAAAATGTTAGCAGGGATTTGGTTAGTGTTTTCATGGATTGAGAAAGTACAAGCACATTCTGTCCACTTCCTAGAATGTGTTTGGAGCAGGCAAGGAGATCAGAAATTTCCAGCCTGATATCTAATAATCCTTTCCTTATTGGAGCAGACTATTTTTAAGGCCTACTGCTAAAATTAGAAGCTAGAGGTACCCACATTTCCAGCAAGCTCACTTTGTTTAAGGCATCAGAGTTGGATGTTTACTGCATGTCTTGATACAAAAGCTGCATCGACACCCAAGGCCACAGATGAGATCTTCCTACCTCCATCGCTCAGCAGGGAGGGGTGAATCACTCAGCACTCATTTTGCAGGTTAGTGTGGATTGCATGCTGGTGCACACTAAGCAAAGGAATTTAGCGGTTTCAGAGTTTCTGGAGAACCTACTGCTCAATTAGCAAACCATTGCAGGGGGAATCCAGCTTTGTAAGCTCTAGCAGTGTCAGAGGAGTCATTGCCTGCAGTAATCAACGCCCACAAGAACAAGAGAAATGTTGAGCCTTCGCTGTAATCAACATTGTTGCCTGTGATGAGGTTGCTCTGTTTTAGTTCAGCTGTGGAACATCACAGGGTGAGTCTCTTGGAGGTAGGAAGGGCAAATGTTAAGGGACTGGGAGTTACCTCTGCACAGCTTCCTGATCCGGCTCCCCATCGGAGCTCTCCTCATCCACAGGGGTGACAGCCGGGACAGCCTGCAGGGAGAAGAGAAGCCATGGGCTCCAGAAAGCAGCTGTACAGCAGACTCCTGACCTTCCTGAACAAGCTTTCACAAGGGTACATGTCAGCATCTGGTGAGCAGCACCAAGGACACTTGGCCGAAAACCCCTTCCAACACTTCCTCCCCAATCAAAAGTGCCTGTACAGAACTGCTGCTTCTTTTTGTGCTACCAGAAAAAATGACAGAGATGCACCAATGAAGAAAGAACGTGAGTTAATGCCCAGGGTGGGTATTTTCATTTTCTCTATTAGATCAGCACAGGAGAAGAAAAACAGCCTTAAAACAGTTCACAAACACCATGTCAATTCCAGAGAGGAACATCATCCCAGCTGCTATAGCTACAGGAGAGCACAGCAACTCCCCCAGGAGCAGACAGAGCACCCTGCTGCTCCAGAGCCAGCGGGCACATGCCCTGCAGTGCTTCCAGAGTGCTACAGACTGGGCCTGCCACTGCCTGCGAGGGCCTGGCAGCAGTCACCTCTGCCCACGGGAGAAGATATCTGTCAGGGCACCACCACCAGTTCTCTTCCTTCCCCTTGCTACTTACTGGGGTCATAGTGACGAGCGGAGATGGACCTCGAGGACGCTTCAGCAGCTGCTGTGCGTGTAACTGGATGTTGGCTCCGCCGTCCGACGCCCTCCGCCCCAGAGGGCCCATGCCATTCAGCAGCTGCAGGGTGGGGGGCTGCAGCAGGGACTGCTCCTGGGAAGCACAGACACTGCAGTTATCAACCCCATCCCGGATCCTTCCGGTACCTGAGCCCCAAGGTCACAGACCCAGACACTGGCACGAGGGAGGACAAGCCTTCTGGGCTTCTGGAGAGATGAAGGAACATCCCCAACATCTCAGAGCTGAGGTGGGGCAGTGTCAGTGGGAAAGCAGTGTTTAACTCCCCCCTTCCCCACGCTCTGCTTTAGCTGCCGGGCAGGCTGCGACCTGCAGCTCCAAAGCCAGGCAGTGCACTCCTATTTCTCCCCAGCCCATTAATTAATTTCATACTGCAGTGTTCCTTCATTCTTCAGTTTTGCAAGTAACCAACTAGAATCACACCTAAAGAGACAGTAAGCCTGTACACCTTGAAGCTTACAGAGCCCAAGGAACTGTCACACAGAGAGAGCAAGCTGAGCAAACACACACCCAGAGGCTGGTGGGGCACAGGCTGCAGCAGGTAACACGCATGTTGGTCAGTACCTTGTACTCCAGCTGACCCGTGGGCTGCAGGTTCTGTCTCGGCAGCACATTGTGCATGAAGTTCACATTCGGGGTCACCTGCAGGAACGGAGCCTGAGGAGTGACACGGGGGAAGCCAGGCAGGAGCTTCTGCAGATCTTCCATCACTTCCGTCCTGTGCAAATCACATTTACAGGGAGGTGCATCAGCAATGATGTGAGGAGAACCACCCATGGGCCCAGTGCACTCAGCTTTCCTTCACAAAAAGGCTTCTAATTGCTCTGGAAAATGGTCACAGAGAGTAGCCAAGCTGCTCTTTGGTTTCCATTTGTCCCTTTTTCCTTTCCAAGCCGAGATTGGCCAGAACCAGCTCTTTGCATTAACCTCAATTTATCGCAAAGACTTCGCCTAGGACATGACAGCAGTGCAGCTCAGGTGAGAAACTGGCTGGCACACCAGTAAACACCACCACAGCTTACACAGAGCTCATTAGCAAGGAGGCAAGCATCTCATCCTCATCCTCAGCTGAAATACCAAGATGTGCAATGGGACTAGGATGTTTAAATGAACACTTCTGCTAAAGAGACACCTTGAACTTCTTTCTCCATCCAGCAAAAGTCAAGTTTGCAGAAATAATTCCAAGCCAGGAGCAGGAAACCAAAGGTTTGATACCTGTTATGATACAGATACATGCACTCATCACCACCTGGTCTGGCCAGAGTGAAGCCGAGACCTGGGACCGAGGGGCACGCTGTGAAGTGTAACTTGCCAGCCCAGAAACTGGAGACCATTGCCAGTCCAAAAGTATCAACTCTTATGTACCACAGAGCCCAGAAGTGCCCTTAAGGCATTAGCCTCTCATCTGCCAATGTAGCACAGGAATAAATCTGTGACATCTCAGAAGGACCAAAATCATGTGCTAGGAGTAAATCTGCAGCTCCCTTAATCCTCCATGGGGGAGTGAGGAGTCCAGTACTAACCGTGGGTCAGCTACTCCAACGGTGTGCCTTCTCATCGAGAGGTAACGGACCAGAGCTTCAGGTGATGGCTCTTCCCCTTCATCGCTGTCCAAGTTCATTGTTCCGTCAGTCTGGGCAGGCAAAACATTGGAGACGTTGAAATACAATGTGAGGATCAAGCAAAAGGCTTCAGTGTGAGCCCAGGAAGAGAACTCGCAGGGGCCAGCAAGGGCTGTACCTCACCTCCACTATCTGGTTTTCAGGGTTGATGAGCTGGACTTGTGGCACATTGATGCTCATGGTATTGCCTGTCTGTTCTGTCTGCTGAGCAGAGAGATCAACATCAGAAGACATGAAGCTCACCCCTCTTACAGTCCCTTTACCAACACTGCTGGATTAACACCAGTGCACAGAGCTAAGCACTGGGGAACAGGGAGGGTACCCTGGAGCCAGTGAAGATCTGGTTATTCTTAATTCTCAAGGAGTTGCCTTGTTTCTCCTCCTCCCCCTCCCCTCTTTTGCTCAGGCAGGGGCAGCATCTCATCTGCTTCCCTTATGAACTGGCCTCTCAAAGCAAATATTCATTTCTTGGACAGCAGCACAGACTGAGGAAGAAGCATCGCACAGCAGTCGTGGTCTGTAAACTCCAGCTCCCAACCAGCATCTCTCACGTTGCCTTCTCCTCTGTCACTAAGCTAACACAAACTTTGTCTGAAGGGCATTCGCTAGACCCAGAGCCAGTGAACAAACTGTTCCTAACCTCAGGATTACTGCACCCTAAATACACATGAAGTTCTCAGACAAGGAATGTTTTGACACTCCTGTCAGGATGAGGACACCCACAAGCAAGTCTGAGCTTAGCAGGTAAGGGAGTAGCTGGCCTTCCAGGGCTGGAAGAACAATGCACGAGCAGGATCTACCTGGATGTTGGCAGAGGTGGGGAAGGTCATGGTCCGTGGTACGCTTGGGGATGGGGCGATGCGCAGACTCTTGTGTCTCTTCAGCCGGTCGCAGAGCAGGCTGTAGATTGCACTGTAGTGATCATAAGCATCGGCTCTTAGTGACTGGAGGAGGAAAAGGAAACAGTGGTCACTTCTTTTTGTCAGGCAATAAAATACACTCCATATGGTCCTGAGGTTGCTCAGTTACTGGAGGTGATAAGCAACAAACAGGGACACGATCTCCAACAGGGACAGGCAGGACACGACCGTCAGCTCTGGTCTCTTACCTGAACTGTGCGCTCCTTGTCCAGCCCCATGTCTGCCATTGCCAGCAACACGTCCTCGTTCAGCGGCTCCATCTGCCTCTCCGTCTTCAGGTGCTGACACTCTGCTATCAGCTGTAGGAGCACAGACACAGACATCAGCACTGACATTCCCAGAGGCACACCCGTGAGTCACAGCGCTCTGAAGAACCAATGCACCAGGCCCTGGCTGCAAAGCTGGCACACCAGTGCCAAATCTAGTGCCTGAGGCTCTCAGCGCCAAGGGGAAAGATACAAAAATACTTG